>NW_015169196.1:554005-607528 GCF_001447785.1 Gekko japonicus
AGCTAATATTAGTAATAACGTTTGGATAAAGCAAAATAGAACAAGCACCAACGTTTGGCCTCAGTTTACCTCAGTGGAAAAGGGCCTTTCGTTCGGACGAGCCATTCATTATTCTGAACACCTTGAATGGTTATTAAATGTGAATGTGTATAATGCTCTAATAAATTTACCCTCCATGAAGTATCGTATTAACGATAATAATAAGCAACTACATTTGGAAGACATATATTCTTTGATTGAAAGAAATAGATATGCACTGGGCAAATTAAATTAATTCAAATTAAATGGAGCTCAGCTCAAATGCATGAAATAAAGTAGGTAGCAAATTACATTGGTGCCAGCACATATATTATAGAATATAAAATATATCTCTTGATTTATTGATTATATAGATTGTTACTGAACAGACCAGCTGAGCTGGGCTTAAACGTGTTCACTCTCCCATACTGCCCTCCTTGACTGGGGGAAAGCCCCACTGAGATCAGTCCAGCCCATTCCCAGATAGATGTGCCTCTAGGTTCAATCGGTTCAAATCTAAGTCCTCTATCCTATGCATATATACTTTGGAGTAATTCCCACTGAACCTAATGAAACTTGCTTCCCGGTAAAAGTGCCTTTCTCGAGAGGGTTGCCAGTAAGTTCCTTAAGCATATTCATACAGGTGGAAATCAAAAATACTTGCTAATCTAAGCTAAGATATCCTGAAGAGACCATACTTGCCGAAAGCCTCCGTTTCAGCCCATCCTTACCTGGCATGGTTAACAAAAATGCTTCTGTATATTATGATCTGAATATCTCTCAGAATAATTTTGGCCATCAAAAGAGCCCAGAATCTTGTGGCTTCTTAAAGGACGCTGCCATTGCGGCATAAGCTTTGGTTGACCTGTGTCCATCTGAAGGGCAGTGACAGAGGGTTGTGGCTTAGCCTAGGCAGTAAGGCCCCCCTCCCCTTAATGTGTTTTGCTCTCTCTAGTTGTCTCTAGTAGCCCCAGAGGGAGCAAAACATGTGGCACTCCAGACCCAAAGCAACAGGGACAAATGAGTGACAAAAGTGACAGTGTGGAAGTGGCCTTAACTCCCAGGTGAGCATGCCAAGAATCGCAGGGTTCGGTATTATGTCTATCTTCCTACCAAAAGTATAGGTTATATTTTTAATATAAACCTACACTAACACCCCTAAGGCACGTGGGCTGCTTCTGCAAGCACCTCCTGTCCACTCCCCCTGTCCCCCCCCCTCCAGCTCGGAGGCATATTTACTTCCCTGGCCGGCCTTTGTGCGGGGTGTTGGCTTTCAAGTCCGGGGCTCCGAGGGGAAGGGATCTCCTTGAAATTACCCGCAAATCCACCTCCAGTTCTCGCAATCAGGCCAAATTTGCTCAGACAGGAAGTTCAAATGTCACGTAATTGCTTTCGTTCTTCGGCTTCACTTTGTTTTCCTCCGAAGCGGTGGTCCAGAAAACTGAAACTACCGAGGGCGAACCAGCGCTTCGCCCCTTCCCAGGGAACTCCTGCTCGGCTCGGCTCTCTCCTCTCTCTCTCCCTCGCTGACTTTTCTGCAGGATTTGAAACGCTGCAGTTTAGAGACAGACAAGGAGAAGGATTTAAGTTGCTTCTAAGGCAAAAAACACACACGCTCGGATTTAACGTTGGGAGTTTAACTATCGAGGGAATTATTTGTGGGCACTGCCTCTCCATAGCTGTTTGAGGGAGTCTTTCAATAGTCCTTATTTCCGAAGAAGTCTATTTAAGGTTGACAGGAGGCAGAAGGCAGCCAGTCTCCCCTCCCCCCCCCCACCCCAGCACACTATTTTCTGCAGACCAGTCACCTCTTTCTCCATTCAGCACAATTGTTGTAGGCCGACTTCCCGGCCACTCCAGACCAAAAAGGCGAGTCTGAAATTTTCACTGTTATTGCTAATCCAAGACTCTTTGACCTTTAGTATAACAAATTTAGCGACCAGTGGCATTTGAAAAAGTCTGCGTGCACACGAAAGTTCATACCTTGAATAAACCGTTGTCGGTCTTAAAGGTGCCACTGGACTCTAAATTTGTTCAGCTGCTTCAGACCAACACGGCTGACCACCTAGTATGTTTCTGGCCGTTTTCCTTGCGCAGGGAAATTGCGGTGATAACCTCCCGAAGCAGACCTCAGGGCTTCCTCTCCCTTCCAAACAACAGAGAAATCAAATCCTCAGGTTCTACATGCAGTCCTAAGCGGGTAAACGCAGAAGGAAGCCTCGGCTGAGTCCAGAGTAGCACCGACTTGCTGGCGAGGAAGCGCGCGGCCTGCTGGGTGTGTGCGGTGCGTGCGCCAAGCGGAGGGGCTCTGTGCACACTGGGGGGAGGGCGGCTCGGCGGCCCGCGCCAGAAGCCAAGAGAGAGTCGGCCTGATCTGCTGGTGCCTTCTGCACGCACACCTCCCTGGCCCCATCTGCACGGGAGCCCGCAGCAGATGGAGGGACTGCCTGGCAAGGCCTCCGGGACTGAAAGCTGCCTCGGAGAGCTGCTTGCCCTGGATGTGCAGGCCTCGCTCGCTGCTTGTCGAGGAAGCCCCTCTGCCTGGGCAAGCAAGAGATGAGTGGCGAAGGGCGCTCGCCAGAAACACTCGTCGGCCTCTCGAGGCGGCTGCAGGCCGAGGCCTGTGGCCCGGGTGGGCTGCAGGTCTCGCCGGGTCCCTGGCCTCGGCCCCCGCCCGGGTGGGGGGGGCGCTCCTCGCAGGGGCCTAGAGCCTTCCCTTCGGCCTTGTCGTCCTCCCTCCCTCCCACCCCCGGTTCACGACAGCGAGGTCTTCACGCGGTTCTGGTGCCGGCCGAGTCTTTCGCAGATCCAGCAGCCAGGGAGTTCAGGCTCCCGAGCTCTGGGCGCGGGGCCAAAGCACGCAGCCTGGGAAGCCGGTTCCCGCAGCCCGGCGGGGGGCTCGTTCCCCAGCAGCGCGCAGGAGGATCCAAGCGTGGCTCCTGCTGCGGGTCCCTGACTCGGAAGCCCGGCTGGCTTCGGGAGGGGGGCGGGCTCAGGCCGGGAACCGGAGCCGCGCTTGACAGCCGGCCTCTTTTGCAAGAGGCAAGGGTCCTGACGCCCAGGGCGCTGGGGGCTCCGGCCGAGGAAGGGCGCGGGGACCCTGAGGCCAGGTCTCCGGATCGGTGGCGATTGCGACAGGTCGGCTGTCGAAGAAGTGCTTCTCTGGAGGCTTTCGCAGCCAAACTGCGGCAGTAATTTCCGGTTCGTTTGCAGTGCAATCTCGTGCGTTTCTGTTTCAAAAGAACGCCCCAGCGACACTGTGCCATCCTGTCGGCTGCTTAGGAAATAATAACGTCAAAGAGAGTTGTTGTCCCTGTCAGCTAGACAGGAGGCCGGGCGAGTTTCAACCGCTCTCCTGGAGGCCCGCTCGCTTCCTTTTCTCCTCCCGGCCGTGGGGGAAGGGGGGAGCGCTGAAAGGGGCCCGGGAAGACGCCAGGCCTTTCCTACCAACTGGGATCGGTTGGATTACTCTGGAGTAAACGGCTACAAAGTTCCTTCCTGATAAAGAGGATTGGGTGGTGACCACCTCCTAGCCTCGAAAGCCCCGGGGGAATCGAAGCCAGTCTGACAGTGACGGATTACAATCGGTCCCCATAAAATATGAAAGGGAAGTGATTTCAACTGAAATCCGTGGAGGCTTTCTATTGATCCCGTTTGCACCATTCAGGGTAACCGAATTAAGACTGGTTCAAGCGTGCAAAAACTTCAGTTGAACCTCCTTGTGGAAAGGGCTAATGGGGAACCCTCTGGCACACACAGCGCCCTCAGGGGCTGAGCACACAAAGGGGTCCTTCCATTTTTTTTTTGCATCCAACGCCGGTGCGCGGTCTAGCAGAGGCGACTGGTGTCTCCAGGGCGACTGCGCGCTCCCGCTGTTGCGCGTGTGTGGACGGGAGTGGCGATATTTACACAAATATGTCAAATTTCCACCCAGGAGTGTTAAGTATTAAAAATTGTGCGCCTGTTTTTAAAGCAAATACTTTTTCGGGTTCCCAGCCAAGAGCTAAAAACGCAGGGTCTTTTTCCCTAGCTGAGGAATCCGTGTCTTTGAGTCATTTTAGGTCTCCGTACTAAACTTAAACGCTTCCAGTTGGTTTTCCTGTGGATTTCGGTGGATCTTGCTTTCGGATCAGAATGCCTAGGCTTGCAATTTGGCATAAGATTGATAGCCACTGGGATCCCCAGTAAATTAAAACACACACACGAATTTGGGAGAGTCTTATAACGTTTACTTGGCAGAAAGTCCTGTGGTTAGGATGCAAGATATGAAGCCCGATCCTCGTGTGTTTATCCAGAAATGAATCCCATTGAATCCCGAAGGCTTACTCCCAGGTAATTGACCACAGGGTTTCTGCTTCATGAAATTTACTTCAACGCTTCCAGTTGGTTTTCCTGTGGATTTCGGTGGATCTTGCTTTCGGATCAGAATGCCTAGGCTTGCAATTTGGCATAAGATTGATAGCCACTGGGATCCCCAGTAAATTAAAACACACACACGAATTTGGGAGAGTCTTATAACGTTTACTTGGCAGAAAGTCCTGTGGTTAGGATGCAAGATATGAAGCCCGATCCTCGTGTGTTTATCCAGAAATGAATCCCATTGAATCCCGAAGGTTTACTCCCGGGTAATTGACCACAGGGTTTCTGCTTCATGAAATTTACTTCCAAAAAGGTGCAAAGGTTTGCAGCTGCTCAGTTCTGTGAGGTCAAGCGAAGGTATTACAGACCAGACTCTTCCTTAATTACAACCGCCCCGCGTTCCCTGACATTTAAATCCCGAGTTCCTATTTGGGATTTTTTTTAAAAGGCATAACTAATCTGTGTTAAGCGATCTCCAAAATGCACCCCCTCCCCAGGCTTTAAGACGCAAGAAACGCCTCTTGTTGGGTCAGCAAAATCCACCTCCTGCAATACCCTTAGCATGAATTCTGGCCAACCAGGCGTGAGTAGTCTGCCAGCCGGCCACGGTCTCCTTTCTGCCCGTTCCCGATAGAGACCTTTAAATCGAGGAGACATTTTTAAAAATAAGAGGAACCCTCGAAAGAGAATTTGTGAATTATGGGCATCGCTTGAACTTCCGAAGCGTGTTGATGAGTCTGTCTCCTTCCAGTTCGGTTTACTTCTCAGCCTTACCCTTGCACCATAAATCACAGATAAGGAACAGGATCTTGCATTTACTAAATTTCAGATCGCCTTCTGTTTTTTTAAAAAATGTGTGCGTTTCCTGGTTGAGAGTATTTTCGAGTTTCAGGGACTGATTTTAATGGGATGCATATACCCCCTTCTAAACAGATTAAAGTAAATCCCATTCATTCAGTTGGCATGACAATCCAAACTGTTTTTAAAGTTGTACTGAAATAACTGAGTTTTTAAAGCTAACAGTGCAATCCTAAAAACACTTTCCTGAGAACAAGCCCCACTGAGGAGACCTGAGTAGGTTTCTCAGTAGACCTGTATATTACTTAAAATTAAGTTATATCGAAACAAAATCGTTTTCTCAGCCCACTCTTGTTCTCAGAAGAATTGCTGAATGGCATTTACTCCCAAGTAATCTAGCTTTGCATTGAGGCCTGCAAGCCATTGGATTCAGTGGGATTCACTTTCCCATACAAATAAAGAGGATCCCTTCGCAGGGCTGAAACTCTGTGCACGGAACAGAGCGGAAGTTACTTCAAACTGAATATGAATAGGCTCATGTAAATCGGTAGGATTTATTCCGACTACATGAAGAGACATTTCTTAGAAACAAATCCCAGAGATTTAAGGAAACCGGGTTAGTTTCGTAGCCTTCTTGCCGCTGAGCCCGGTCTTCGGCTGCAACTGGGCTACCGGGAGAAACAGGCTGGGAACCCCCCCCCCCCCCCCCCCCCGCCGGCCGGCCTCTCTCCCGAGCCGCAGCTCCTTGCCTTGGAAGGGAGCAAGGGAGTCCCATTGATTTCAACAGGACTAGTCCCAAGCAAGGGTGCCTAGGAAGGAGGGATCTGTCAGGGCTGCAAGCTGCTGTCCTGAGCACACCGACCGGGAGGAGACCAGTCCCCCTGAAAGGTTCCCAGGTCGATGCAGTTTGGAAAGGGGTGTCCACCAGTGTTCCCTCTAAACTGAGTTAGTGTGAGTTAGCTCACAGTTTTTTTAGCCTCCGGCTCACACCTTTTTGTCTGAGCTCAGGAAGGATGGCTCCAGAGCCAACTAATTTATGCAGTAGCCAAATCGCTCGCTCACAACTTTAATGTCAGGCGCTCACAGTGGGATTTTTGCTCACAAGGCTTCGCAGCTTAGAGGGAACATTGATGTCCACGCTCCCTTCTCCCCCCTCGAGACGCGCACCCTTGCCCCCCCTGCTTCCCCCGCCAGCCCAGGGCGCATTTCCTGGGGGGGGGGCTCCGGAGCTCGGGCTAGCGGAGCGTTGCCTCCCCCGTCCTCACTCTCCCTTGCCGTGTCGTTTGCCCGCAGTCAGCGACGGCTCGCCCTACCACAGCCCCAAGATCGAAGAGTGGAGCAGCCTGAGCCGGAGCAGCTTCGCGGCCACGGCCCAGCACGCGGCGGTCAACGGGCTGGACAAGAGCTCGCTGGAGCAAGAGGCCAAGTACAGCCAGGTAAGGGGAGCGCCGGGGCCGGCGGGGCCGGGGAGAGATGCTGAGGGGGGGGGGGGGCAGCAAAGGGGGACCGCGGCGGGGGGGGGGGGGGGGGCGGCTCCTGGGGGGGAGAGGGGCCGCTCCTCTTCCGGGCCTTCTTTCTTCCTGTAGCAGTTTAAAACTCTGGTCCGGCAAAAAAGAAAACAAAATATTCCTGAGCAGAGTAGTTCTTTTCGAATTGTTTTGGGAGTAAAACTAATATAGGCGGCCGAGAATGTCAGTAGCCACAGGCTTACTTTAGGTGCGACACGGAGACTGTTTTGAACGCCCCGCCCGCCTGCAGGCTCACCCGCGCACTTTGCGAGAATCGCCCCCCTTATACCAAAAGGTGGAACCGCGCTTGGGGACAGCAGGAAGAACAATGCGCAAGTTACACACTTCTAAATCCATGGAAAGAAATGGGTTTAGGAGGGTGTGACTCTTTTTAGGACTGCTCTGGTAGTAGGAGACGATGGTCCTGGCGCAAATCAAGGTCGCGATCAATGCTCCCTCTAAGCTGTGAAGTCTTTGTGAGCAAAAATCCCACTTTGTGAACGCCTGGCATTAAAGTTGTGAGCGATCGATTTGGCTCCTACATAAATTAGTTTGCTCTGGAGCCATCCTTCCCGAGCTCAGACAAAAAGGTGTGAGCCGGAGGCTAAAAAACTGTGAGCTGCCTAGCTCACACCAACTCAGTTTAGAGGGAACACTGGTCGCGATCCTATGCACTCTGATCTGGCGTGACTGAGCACCATCTAAATCAGGGGAATCCGACTGCGAAGTCTAGGAGGGGGCAGAGGTGAGGGGAGTGCCAGACCGACAGAGCAATCCCTCCCTCCCTCCCTCCTTCTAAATCCACTGCTTTTCGTGGGTGGAAGTGGAACTGTCCTTAGGATGACACCGTGGATCTTCTTGACACTCCTGGCAATCTGATGTTGGGGTTCCCCATCCCCAGAGGGGAAGAAGGACCCCTTCCCAGTTTGGTAAAAGGATAAACTAGTATTCGTTCGAAGCCTTCCAGTGTCCAACGATGGCGCTCCGGAGCAGAATTATAGCGCGGAGTGGGGTGGGTGGGGTGGCGGCTCTCAAGCGCCCGAGAGCAAAGACCCTGAACTTCGCTCGGGTCTGGGCTGGGCCGGGCTGGTTCGGAGTCTGGACAAAGGAACCAAGAAAGTAAGCGGGGGATGGAAAGGTTGGTCTAATTAGGGAGCTCCGGAGCGAATTAAATGTCTCTCCCGCGGTGGAGATTAGCCCGAGAGATCGACGCCGCTGATCTTTGCTAGGCGCCCACCAGCTTCAGCCTTTGCCGAAGTCCCGAAGCCCTCGAGAGCGCAGCAGGGCCAGCTCCGTTGCCCCCCGGGTGACCTCTCGGCCTTCTCGACGCGGAAAGTGCTGTTTAGCTGCCCCCCCCTCCTCCCCGAGCGAGCGCTCCACATCCTTCTGGGCCACTACGCTGCTGCTTCTCCCTCATGTCTGTTTGGGACCTCAAGCGGACCGCCCAGCCCGTCTGTTGCGCAAGTCCCTGATCCGCAGGAGGGGGGGGGGCGGAAGGAGAGGGGAGGGGAGCCAAATATCTGACTGTGACTCCCCAAGCTGCAAATCCGTTCGGGCTGCGGTGTCTGGTGCCGCCCCGGGGGCCTTCATTTCTGAGTAAACAGGACGAGGATCAGATGGGCAGCCGTGCTGGTCTGGAGCAACAGAACAAAGCTGGAGTCCAGGAGCACCTTTAAGACCAACAAAGTTTAATCCTGGGGAGATAGGCATTCATATGCATGCACGTGTTATCAGAAGCGTGCCTGCACAGGAAAGGCCAACAATGTTTAATTCTGGGCATAAGCTACTTGCAGACGAAAGCTCATACCTTGAATAAAACTTCATTGGTCTTAAAGATGCCCCTGGACTCCAGCGTTGTTCAAGGACTAGGAGAAGGTTGAGGCGAGCAGCTGGGAGCAGCTGCGCTTTTGTTACTGGCCTGCTGCGCTTTTCCAGCGTGAAATCTGGCGAGGCCATTAGAGGCCAGTGACCGGCGCTGTCCCGCTTTGAACAGCTGTTCTTCTGCTGCTCCTCTCTGGCTAGGCTGGTGGCTGTGCTCAGTTAGTCTTTCTTCAGTAAATACCTGACACTAACCCTCACCCAGGACAAGGCCTACCGTTTCTGAGAGTCCTTTGCTTTCTCCTTTCCTTTAATTCCTTGGAAGCTATCGGTTTGGCTTCCTTGTCCAGCATTGGAACAGGTAACCCCTCCCTTGTTTTCAAGCCATAAACACAGCAGGAGGGCAACTTCCATATAAGAAGAGATTCCATCTCCCCACTCCCAGTTTATTATACCCAGGCTAGATTCTAACTTTGGTAATGGTAAAATTAAATACTTGGAAATCCTGGGGTTTAAAGGGGGGGGGGGAGCACACAGTTGTATGTGATGCACATTTACTCAGGATCAATTTCCATGATGTTCTATGGGCCTCGCTCCCAAATGCACCAGCAAAGGGCAGCAACCTTCACACTTCTTTGCAAATCAGTGGGTTTTCCAAGCACTTAACTTTTGCTGGATGCTCCCTTTGGAATGTCAGCCTTGAAGGGTGTCTCAGGGAACCACCAGGTAGGCTATAGGCATTGGCTATCAGAACAGGCTCTACCAGGCACCTGGAGCAATAGGATTGGTTTGGATGCCAATTGTGTTCTCTACACTGAAACACAACTAACTTGCTGCAGCCTGAAATGCCCATCTGCTAAATGCTACTCCTGGGGTTTAGGAGTAGCATTTAGCATACTCCAAGGAGCAGAATGAATGTAGAGGGCTGCTGTAGAAGTGTGTGTGGGGGTCAGCAGAAATCACCCTCCTGCACAGGGGGATCTTCTCCATGGGATCCAATCTGTAGCCTGTAACTGCTTCTGAGATCTTCAGGAGAAAGGAAAGCATATAAGTATTTTAAATAAATAAAATGTCCTTATTCGTTTAGAGCTGCATTATATCTATTCAAATGGCCTAATGGACTGTATTATGATTGTGGTTCTAGATATTTGCCCTGATTCATTCACTTATTTATTGTCATTTGACCACCAGCTTGATAGAATGCATTTGCAGGACACACTGTTGAAAAAAAATTACATGTATGTACTTACATACTGCTTTGACCTGTTTAGAGAAAGGAAGGAATAAAAATGTGGTGGACAGCAATTATAATAACCTGGGGATCCAATAGGATTCATGGCAGGGGGGAATGTTTGGAAATCCCCCTTAATTTCCCCAGTTCTCTTGCTCATGTACTCCTGGATCAAGCAGATCTTTCCCTCTCAATTTTTTGCTCTTAATTGTTGTGATCATAGATCAGCCAAGATTGACACACAGACAGAATCATCAGCATATCTACATACAATAAAATTCTAGCCACATAATAAACTGATTTCAATAGTACAGATATTAATTAATAAAACAATTTAGTGTATTCATTTTATATCCCGCCCTTCCCCACAAGCGGGCTCACAGTGGCTTACAACACTGATCAAACAATAAACAATAATTCAACACTAAATAATAATTCATTAAAGCCTCAGCTATTACAGTTAAACATTTTAGATGGCAGCATAACAATTACTATTGTGCCTGCTGCAATAATGTCAAGGAGGGCACATTCTCTTAAGAGACCAAAGTTAGCCGACACTGATGTCAAGTAAATCGGTACAATCATAAATGGCACTTAACCAGCTACTTTCTTGTCCAATATGTCAAGGTGTAAAATTTGGCCAACATTAAGGTGGTATCGTATCATAAGCACCATCTGAAAGGAGTAGAGAAGTATAAAAATAATCAGGTCTGCCTGGAAAATTTTATAATCCTGGAGTTATGGATGTATAAATATACATGTAAATATACCCTCTTTTTTGTCATCTGACTTATAGTGACTCCATAGGGTTTTCAAGGCAAGAAATGCTCAGAAGTAGCCTGCCTCCACATCATGACCTTGGTATTCCTTGGAGCTCTCCCATCCAAATACTAGCCTGGGTTGACCATGCCTAGCTTCCAAGATCTGAGAGATCAGGCTAGCCTGGGCTACCCAGGTCAGAACAAATAGCCCTGAACAGGGACTGAATATACGTATACAGGGATATTCATCAGGCTGTATTGTGTTGGAGATCCGGGTCTTTGTCTTTTGTTTAATATTCAAAGACAATTTTTTTTGCATAACTTGGAAGTTCCATGAGTATATAGAGACTCCTTCTTTGGGTTTTTTTGCTGTCATTATTATTGTTATCCGAACAGATTCTTCACTGTTGATTAGAGGGATGATAATGTATTTGTGATCCGAAACTAGTAAACTGATATTTGCAATTCACTCAGCTCTCAGTTGCCCTTTTTAAAAAAAAAACCAGATGATCTTATCTATGTTTTCTCACAATAGGGTTGAATACAAAGGTGCAGGTTGCATAAAGTCAAATTTTTGAGACTTTTTGTGTTATTTTGTTTTATTTTATTTGAATAGACAGTGACAGGTTTTCAAGTTTCCAACAAATTGTCCAAGTATGCTGAGAAAGTTTAAAATTCTGGTGCATGGGATTTTTAAAAACTTAAATGTGTTTCAAAATATGGTTAAAAAATTACAAATCCATATAATTTATAAGTCTTCATCCTCCCTTCAGTTCAGCACTTAAAATCTGTGATAACTATGTGATTATGTTTTCAGTAGAACTGAAGTGTACTGAAGACCTTTATCACTAGTATCTCATTTATGGAGTGATGTCTTATTGGGCCACAATCTGTACTGCGCTGTATATTTATATCTGCATATGTCTATGTCCACACGTTTAGCCCCTAAAGACAGATGCATTTTAAACCAAGAATGTGAATATCTGAGCAATCTTCTTTGCAATCCTTAGTTTATGCCTTTTTCAATAATGGAGTTTTTTGTTTATTGGTCTTGAGAATGTTTTTCTAATGTCCTAACTTCAGGGAATCCTTTCAACATTGATTTGTCTGCCCTGAAATCTCCGCACATCTGCTAAGGAGCCTATGTGCATCTCTGAGGATTCTGGGCCATCTTAGGGGACAGTCTCAATTTTTACAAGCAAACTGGACACTGTTGCACAAAACCTTTCAGTGTAACCAAGAATCTACCAACTATTCATCTGCATCTGTGTATTGCAGGGGAAGATGATGGTGGTGGACATTGATCAAACACATTCTAGGGAGGCTTGTTTGCCATCACTGATTTTTCTTATCAAGAAACACCTTCAGAAGCTTTTGAGGAACAACAGCATTGCTATGAACACTGGTTGAAAACCACTGGCCCCACCTGTAAACCAGCGAAATTGGAATGCTTGGATTGAATGCAGTGTACTGTCCTTACACGCTTACTGAAAGATATGATGAACTGCCATACATGGTCTAGTGGCACAATAATTTTATTTAGATTGTAAAAGAAAAACTGGGGGTCAAGTCTTGGTTAATTCTCAGCAGAAACAGAATTGTTACAGTATGGACTTTTGAACTCTCAGTTGGTAGGCTATTTTCCAAGTTGTGTGTTTACATGGACCTGTGCCTCCTGTGCTTATGGAAATGCTCTATTGCTTGTCCTAAACAAACTAGGTGGATAAGTACATGACACCTCTCCACTGTGACATAATGCGAAACTGGAAAACCATGAAGTGAGGACAGGACTTTTTCTCTCTTCAAGAAACATCTCTCTTCCCCCCTGAGCAGAGTCCCTTCCTGCCCTGAGTTCCAAAGTGTTAGTGCATAGCACTACTTCTAGATATGTGTATTACAGGTTTGGATGTCTATGAACTGGTGCTGGAGTACACTATGGGCCCTACGGGCCAAGGCATCCTCAACTAAAGTTACATCTAATTTCAGCCATTTGTACTGACCTTAAGCAACTAACTCTAACAGCCCCCCAGCTTTATAACATACTGATTTACTTCGTAGTCCTTATCAAGATAAATGTCATAGGAAAAGGGGCTAGTAATATGGACTGCTGACTACAGGCTTCATTCTCTCCCTTCATGAGTCTCTGGGATACTGGGGGAGAAATACTCATACAGAAATCTGCTTCCCTTAATGCATTGGTCCTTGCTGGGTCAGGGTGAATAATTGTGTTTAGAAGCAATCTGTTTCTCCATGAAGTCCCACTCAGAGGCTATGAAGTGTCCCTTCTGGTCCTGTTAGGCAGAAGAGAGCATTCCCTACTTACGGACAGTTTGGCCACATCTCTATACAGTTTGGGGGACTCATATACACTATCTTTTTATATCATTGTACTTCCACTAGTATTCCAGATAATATGAATTACTTCAGAAGCAATTGAATGGTCCAGTTCTGTAGCAGTGATACTGAATGCAGATGAATGAGGGACTGTGCTCAGCATCCTTTCACTGGTAACCATCACTGTTCTGGTAACAGGTAATCAGAGAACCAAGCGGCTTATTCATTACCATGAATAGTGCTAATTCATCGAACTCTGAGTAGTTATTATGAGGACTGCAAACCCTGATCAGATTAATTGGCAGATTGGTAGTTGCCCAATGGGCAGTAGCTAGTTTTAAATGAGAAGAGTTTTTCAGTTGATGGGCCTGAGAAATAAAGATGTATCTGTTTACATTTCCTGAGGTTACGTTGGCTCTGATCTGTTACTGTTCTAAGGAGAAAAGGGAAACATGAAAGATAATGCTTTGTTCTGTCCATAATGAATATAGCTTTTCTTTTACATATAGGCAACAATCCTAAGCAGGCTGACTCAGAAACAAGCCTCATTTTATTCATTTAGACTTAATCATAGGAAAGTGTTCTTAGGATTGTAGCCTGAAAGTCATCTCACACAACATGTGTTAACACCAGATTGACAATTGGGCAATATGCAAATATATGTAAAGCTAATTTATTAATTAACCAATTAGCAGAAAGCATAAGGATGATTAATTAACTAAAAACCTTCAATCAGTCAACAGCTTCTGCTTTCCTAAGAAACCCAAAAACAACCAGCAGAAAATATACCCATATTAGCATGTCTGGCCTGGCAGTGATGTTTGTCTGCATGTCTGGACTTTTAGAAGGGTGTTCCTAGGACAGATGGATTATTTATTTCTTGAATTAGTTTATATCCTGCCCTTTTAATGAACAGGGCAGATAATGTGATATGGAGGGACATTATAGGCATTTTTCCTGCCATACTCCAGTAATATGTGAGTTTTGCCTGTGGGTTACGGACTGAATGCTGTTTTCCTAATCTTTAGAGTTTCCTGAATGAAACCTGATTACCCAGATTCTGTGCAGGAAGTGGTGGTTTTGTAATTGCATCCATAGAACATAGGCTAACCTCAAGTTAGCAGGACAGTTTCACCACTTGAACACTCTGAAGCTTATGCCACTCGGTCACAGGTCAGTGATGCCGTCACCAGTATTAACCTATTGGGGAATGTAACCCCAACTTTAGTGGAAGGGCTGCTAAAGATTTGGTGGGGGTGATATAGATTTTACCTCTAGCTAGCAATGAGCTGTAGGAAGAGAGTGGGTAGCAGACGTTGCATATCTGTCCTCCTTCGCAGCTGTGGGGCTATTAAAAGATCAGGAGAGACCTTCAGTTTGCAGCCTGGAAGCGATACATAAAACTGTCTGCTCTCCCTGAACTTACATTTGGGGGAAGAGATGTAGAAGCTGGGAACCACCTGAGGGCATCTTGTCTCTCATTCTGAAGCAGTCCAGCAGTAGTTTATAACCCTTCTTTATACCTGGGGTGGACAAAAATGCACTAAAGGTCATATACATGACAGGTAGCCTCCTCACATGCTATATAGAATCATATTGTGATGGAGAAGACACTTTGTCTAGAAGTATATGTCATATTTGACTGGCAGATCCAGGGAGGGACTGAATTAAGTCTTGCAGGTTTGTTTGTTTTTTAACTTTAAAGAGAATAGAATTTCCAAGAACAACCAATGTGTTTAAAATTTACGAAATCAGAAATCAGGAAGGAAGGGTAGTTTAGCTGTGAAGGCATAACTAACCTGCTAAATGATCCCACGTACACATTCTTGTTTAACAACCTAAGAGCCACCTTCTCGAATCAACCACCTAGTAAACCTCTGAAAGAAGCCTAGCAAGCAGCAGGCATCATGTAGTACACTGAAAATTTGCATCTGCTCCTCTCCTAGGTAGCAGAGCACCACCAGCTCACCCCAGCCCTTGAGGGCTTTGGCAATATTTTTTATGCTATTTATTTATTTGGCTTCTAGCCCTCCCTCCTCTGCAAGCAGGCTCAGGGTGGGTTACAACAGCACATAAACAACATAATACTACCAATTAAAACATAATAAACAGTTTAAAATCAATATCTTAATTTATACTAATAAACTGCTCCCAGAGGCTCCCTATGTGTGTGCAGGTAGATGTAAGTAAAGCTGAGGGGGGACGGGCAGATGAAATCGATGCAAGATGGAAACAATGCAGAAGGAACAGAGCAACAGAACAGCAGAGCAATATTGAGGATGCTGTGGAAGGGGAGGTTCAATCAGGTAGGGCTATTGCATATTACTGGAGCACTCTGGTGAGAAAAATTATACCTGTTTTAAGAAGTGTCGTCTATGCGATTCATAAAGATCCATAAGCCATCTTTTTGGGCTTGATGCAATTCTGCCACATTGTCAGGGTGATCACATGGGGGGGGGCTGGGGAAAGAGCCATTTGCTGGGTTTCTGGTGAGAGTTTCATTTTTTATTCTGTCAGTACTCAGCAGCCAGTGAATGGATTAATTGGCAGTTATTGTCGTCTGTTCTAAATGTATATTTTCTATGCAAGACAAATAGCTTTTCCTCATGAAACAGTAAAATTCCACTTTGAATCTCTTTAAAAGGCACCTGCTTGTGCTATGCGAATGTTGTTGAGGGGGGGATAAAACATGCAAGAGGAATCCAATATGCAGTGTGGGCTTTATGCTTGAATTATTGATTAGTCAGCACAATTTATAACACATTTTAGAAGCCGTATATGGCACACACAGTTGGCCTTTAAAAAAAACAACTGAAAATTGTCAAGTGTGTGAAAACCCACAATATGTGGATTTCATTCTGCCTGGTAGATCACAAGGTTTTCAGGTTTGCAGAGTGATTTAAGGAAACACAGATTTAAGCTTTGTATGTCAGACATTGTATGATGCCTTCTGAAACAGAGGGTAACCATGCTTGGCAGAGATGCCACATAAAATTATTGTAGGTCTCACTGACTTGGGCCCTAGTCCTAAAGACATAAATTATTATATATAGAATTATTATTTTGTACTTAGTTGTGCACATATATCTCATACACAAGCTCAGGTCATCCAGGAGGCTGCAGTGGTGCCTGGCTTCCAGAAGTGAGGCTGGTGATCACAAGACTGTGGTTGACTGTGAGGCCCCTCTTGTGGAAGTTGCTCCCCAGTCAAGAATGTCTGGCGAATTGACCACTAACTGGGAAAATGGTATCTCAGGCTGGCTCTGAGACTGATCTGCTTATATTATTCATTCTGCTTATATTCTTAATTCTGAAATGATTTCTATAATTATTTATGTAGGTGTAGCCACTGGACAGTTCCACCATTTGCCAGCATTCTGGAGTGGATTATGACTGGCAAAGAGTAACCGATGGACTTGGGCAGCTAGTAGTCCAAAATGAGAAACTTTCCAGGTGGTATTTGGCTTCTAAGCAGTTTATTGAAACTATACCCTGATTTTAATAATCCACACACATTTTAATGACTGAAAAAGTTGCCACCAAAGTGAATAGTAATGAAGCAAAGCCAACAATGTGTGTTGTGCACAACAGAGCACAATTTGATTCTACCGCATCTTTTTTATATTCGCAAGTGACATGGATGGCAGCCACTTTGAATCCTCATTCTTAGAAATGCCTCACTGATTACTTGCTTCTGTACCCCCAAATCTTCCACAACCTGCTGGGTGAACCTATGAAATAAATCCCAACAAGTGAGTGGGGATGTCTAATGTCAGACTGGCACCAGCTGGAATATAGACAGACATTTAAGGACCATCTGTGTCATCAGTTCACTGTATCAGCCTTCAAAGCAATAAGGAAAATCTTACCTTTTCTCTGCTTCCATTGATTTCTACAATTCACAAAACCAAAATAGGACCCACGGTAAGTAGGAAATACCAAAAATCAGCAAATACCATGCATGCTACAGATGATTATAAAATATCTCAAATAATTTTTATATATTTTTTGTTTTATATTTTTACAATTTATTCACCATATATTATTTATTATATAAGCTTTAATACATAGAAAGTTGAACAGATACTTCCAAGCACAAGGTTGCCAAATACCAAAATATTTATCCAAATTTTTCAATGAATGCTGCAAAAAGTCTCTCTTAGTGAGCTCAAAGCTTCCTCCAAAGTGAAAAGCACGTTCCACTTGGAAATACCTGTTAAACTCCCTGAGGAAGACACTGAAACAGGAGGATATCTGGACCTCTGTTGGAGGAAGACTGAGCACTTACTCAAAATAGACTTAAAGGAGTCCTCCCTCTTAAAACTTTTGTATCATTAAGGAGGACTGATATTCATATAGGGGTTGTGCAATATATTTTGTGATATATTGAGAGATGATACTTAGATGTTTTGATATATGATTCTTTCTATGTATTAAGACTTATATAATAAATAATATATGGTGAGTAAATTGTAAAAATATAAAACAAAAATATATAAAAATTATTTGAGATTTTATAATAGTCTGTAATCGTATTTGCTGATTTTTGGTATTTCCATTGATTTCTGATCAGCATAGATATATGGCTTCTCCTCACCACTGGACAGTAGAGGAGGTGAATACACTGACCATTTTTTAATTTAAACTTTTATTTAAATTTTTTTCTAAATTTTTAAAATTCTAAAATGTTTTAGAGCTGAATGACACAAATAAAAGATTAGGCTGGAAAGTAGTGTGCAACTCTGTACATACACAGATATATACATATGTATGCTTACAGTCATGCGAACCCTTATCTGATCTTTTATAATCAACTAAATCTATCCACAGTATCTGTGGCTTGGTTTCCTATCACTGTAACATCGCTAAATCACAAACTGCTCATGCACCTGGTGCTTTTCGGTTGTTGTCGTCAGGAACTTACTGGCTGCCTCAGACAACTTTTACTGCAGATCCTGTCGACTAGCAATCATACATTTCTTAACAAGGGGAAGAACAAAACTCTGTCACTTCCAACAAGGCTTTAAAGTGGTTGCATATTCAGAAGGTTTCAGGCTTGTTCGCCTTCTCCCCACATCCCACGTTGAGCAATTTTGCCCATTTCCCACAATGTAGGAGGCTCCTGCTAGTGGGATAGTCTCCTCTATGAAACCCATCTGTGTTCTTCTTTCTCTTCTTTCAGCAGACAATATCTGAAAATATTTAGTTCCAGTTTCCCAGGAAGGTTCCAAATTTATTACCCTTTTCTCCCGTAGCTCTCTTTTCCCTAACCTGTTTCTAATTGAGCCTGTGGTTTGGTTTTCATTGACAGAATCTCTGAGAGTGCACTCCGTATGTCTGGTTGTGTTGTACTGTAGTTGTATCCTGCTGTTTGTACAGTCTTTTTGTGGAGTGGATAATTGTCAGTGGAGTCAATCATGTTTATTTTTGCTCTTTCTAATGACAGCTTTCTTTGAAATGTGATAAATAACTGCATGATGCCTTGTGAATGGAGTGCCCACATTGACAACTCTTGATTGCCCTTGCTTCTCCCCCCCCCTTTGTCTTTCACTCTGAACATAAATATTCTGTTCTATCTAAAGAAATCATATCCATCCTAAGAAGACTTGTGGCAAACAAAGTTCCACTGAAAGCAAAGATACAGACATAATTTATTGGTTTACATTGCAATGTATGAATAATTTCAGATTGCCAAAGAAGTGTCTGCTAAAATATATTGCCACAGTTAATAAAGTTTCTTCTTTCTGGTAGTTGAAAAGTATTATGCTGATCAAACCCTACGGGTTTCTGTGTCTTTTCTGATCTCTTTTGATCCTTGTGCATCGAGAGTGATAATCAAATCCCAGATTTCTGATACAGCTCAGAAACAAGATTTGTCTTGAATTGAAAATGTGAAATGCTCAGTATGGTTCTGTGTTACTTAGGCAATCCATAACTTACATTGTGATCTAGAAAACAGATCTCTGGGAGGGTCTTCACTGCTGTTGGCTTCCAATTAATGCCAGCCTTGGCTTTGGGAGACTACTTTGGTTAAAAAAAGTCTTCCCTTCTGAGGAAAGCCTTTTTGTATTGGTAATGTTCAAATAAAGGAGGAATCACACTTACTTCCCAGGTATAGTTGTCTTCTGAGGCTTGAGAGCCGTTATTTTTCCAGAGCTGAAGGTGCTCAGAGGTTAGTATTGCTGCTCATGTTAATTTCTAGTAAGCAAGTTTTGCACATTTTTAAATTTGCTGTATGATTCCATCAGCCATCCCAGCCATTCCCTGCCTTATGGTTGGTAATGTTAGGCAGACGTTTTGCACAGCCATTGCATTGTTTTCTGGATCCAAGTAATCTGTGAGTATGCCGCAGCAGGCAAAGCCTCTCTTGAGCCACTTTCGGCTCTCTTAGAAACAAATGTCTGTCTTCAGATAGACACCTATTCCTCATGGGATTCTCCTTCTCTGAGCAAGATTTATTTGTGGATGATCACGATGGGTCTATCGCCAATGAGGCTGCCTGACTTGTTGTAGCAGATCTTTCCATTAGGCAGAAATTTACGACGACTGTAAACTGCACAAGTTGATTCATGGATATAATTGGGCACGCAGCATGTTCATAGCATTTTTTGAAAAAGTTTTTATCTTGGATATCCAAACTAATGTTTTGAAGCATTTCTGTTTATCTGAATTAAATTTTCAGCAATATCTATATGTTCCTTATTTCAGACTTCGATATGTGACAAAAGCTAGTGCTGGAATCCTACACAGAATTACTCCAGTGTAAGCCCACTGATTTGGTGTAAGAGTTGTACAGTAAATCTTTTAGTGCCTCCCAATGCTGCCATTTTCAAATCACATATTTCAAAGTGTTTCTTAATGAACTGGTTTGAGAACTGCAGCCTCACTGTTCCCCTTAGCAGGCTCTGAGTCAAATAAAATGATTTATTTATTTTTGGCTTACAAAGAGAGCTCCAATAACTTTAATTGACTATTCACCTGTGGAAAGGTTTGCACCATTTCTATCATTGTGTCCAAACTGAACAGGAGGCCATAGCTGTAGAATTCAGCCTAGCATACAGGTGCTGCTACTCATTTCTTTGGAAATTTTTGGTGGTAGGATTTTCAGGGGGGAAAATGCATCCAAAAGTGATCGCCGCTTTAATACTTTAAAAGTAAGGTCTGAAGCAACAAAACCGTGTTAATGGCATCTTTACAAAACACCCCATCAGCAAATCAGATTTCTATTAAATATATGCTGATTAAACTGTGCTAGATCCTCCCTTGGGATTACATACATTACTTTAATTATATAAATCCTAGTTACTGTCCAATAAAGAGAATTGATGTAGCATGTTCATGCGCTTTATATTACAGCCTAGCTTCCTTTCGCTTCCAGTTGTATTGCCTCTCTGATACTCTTCATTTGTGGCCAGTCCATGCTCCAGAAGTCAAATATTGTGAGATCACTTGGGACTTCATTTCCAAGAAATGTGTCTGAATAAGATTTAAGGTCATTCATTCATTCAATTTGAAAAGTGTAGCATTGCTGCCATGTCCCTTGGTTATATAAACATACAACTCCTGTGCAAATTTAAGGTGGTTTAGTCTGTTGGAAAAAAATTATATTCTGCTGAGCTCTAGATGTCAAGTGAATAGTGAGGGAATTAGCTATTTGCAGAGAAATAGCAATGTCCTAAAAGCTAAAGGCGATGACAGAGCATTCCATTAAAAAATGATTTCCTATTTTTCTTTGTGCAGTTCACATTTAGACAAAAGCTGCACCTTGAAGGCTAGTGTGCATTGCTTGGGTGGGGGGGGGCTTGCATTTGTGTGTGTGTGTGTGTATGTGGTGACCTCTGGGGAATGTTCAGAGAAGTGCCTTGATAGCATGCCTCTGCCTCCTGGCCCTGGAATTCTTTGGAGGTCTCCCATCCAAATACCAAATACCAGCCAAATACCCTGCTTAGCTTCTGAGATTGGACTTTCCTGGGCTATCCAGGTTAGGGTGGCTAGTGTGCATTTCTGATCATCTGAGCTAGGGTACTAACCAAGGTGATGCTTGAATTATGGCGGGGGGATTCTTAATGAAATCTGCAAGCCCACCTCCTTCAGCCCCTCAACTTCAGCCCCTCCCACTGGTCCTCATAAGCCCTGTTCCTATAGGGTGCCATAAAAATTACTTGTATAATTCTGGGGTAATTGTGAGTCAGGCTTCTGAATGTGTGTATGTGTGTGTGTGTGTGTGGTGACCTCTGGCAACTTCTACTGGAGTATGGGGGGCATTCAGAGAAGTGCCTTGATAGCCTGCCTCTGCCTCCTGGCCCTGGAATTCTTTGGAGGTCTCCCATCCAAATACCTGCCAGAGTCGGCCCTGCTTAGCTTCCAAGACTGGACTTGCCTGGGCTATCCAGGTTAGGGTGGCTAGTGTGCATTTTTGATAATCTGAGATAGGGTACTAGCCAAGGTGATGCTTGAATTATGGGAGGGGGATTCTTAATGAAATCTGCAAGCCCACCTCCTTCAGCCTCTTCCACTGGCCCTCATAAGCCACACCCCCAGCCCTATTCCTATAGGGTGCCATAAACATTACTAGTATAATTCTGGGGTAATTGTGAGTCAGGCTTCTGAGGGCATATGCAAAGCAATCAGGAAATTATTTGGAAGTTTTGTGCCCTCTTCCAGTTCAGACTATGAACCTCAAGACCAACAGTTTCCTACAGTTAACCACACTGAAATGAATGAATTGTTTTTGATTTATTTTAGGGGCCTCATCCCAAAAAACCTTTCCAAACCTGCAGCAATAACTTCTTCCCTTGGTTCTCTCTAGGCTTCAGAGGTGTGTTGGCAGGTCCCTTCTGACCGCCAGTGGTATGTAGGGTTGCCAGATCCAGGTTGGGGAACTCCTGGAGATTTGGGGATGGAGCCTGGGGAGGACAGGGACCTCAGTGGGGTATAAAGCCATAATGTCCACCAATGTCCCCTCTATGCTGTGGCATCTTGTGAGCAAAAATTCTACTTTGTGAGCCAAAAGATCTACTAGCATAAAAGTTGTGAGCGACACATTGGCTTTAGAACCCTTACAGTCTGGCTTCTGCCCTGATCATGGGATGGAAACTGTGCTAGTCGCCTTCATGGATGATCTCTGCAGGCAGTTGAATTGAGGCAGGTCGGCGCTGCTGTTATTGCTTGACTTGACAGCAGCATTCGACACGGTGGATCACAATCTGCTGGTTCACCATCTCGCTAATGCTGGAGTACATGGGACAGCTGTCAAGTAAGCTGCCTCATTTCTCCGTGGCCAGGGATACAGGGTGGCGCTGGATGAGGGGTTTTCCTCTTGTTACCCTATGACATGTGGGGTCACTCAGGGGGCTATCCTCTCCCTGGTGTTGTTTAATATCTACATGGGCTCTCCAATGCTCCCTCTAAGTTGTGGAGTCTTGTGAGCAAAAATTCTACTTTGTGAGCTACTGACATTAAAGTAGTGAGCGAGTAATTTGGCTACTGCATAAATTAGTTTGCTATGGACCCATCCTTCCTGAGCTAATACAAAAATGTGTGAGCTGAATGCTAAAAAAACTGTGAGCTAGCTCACACTAACTCAGCTTAGAGGGAACACTGATGTCCACCCTCTAAAACATCCATTTTCTTCAGGAGAATTGATCTCTGTAGACTGGAGATGAGCTGTAATTCAGGGGGATCTACAAGTCCCACCTGGAGGCTGGCATCCCTAGATCAGAGAGATGGGTTCTGGAGAAGGAAATATCCACACATGCTGGGTTACCCTGATAGAGATTCATCCAGGGAAGGGATATTATCTGAAATATAGGGTGGATGGCAGTGATGCACAGTGGATTATTCCTTTCACTACACAAACTCCCTATGGCCAGTGAAATCCCTGTACCTGTCTGTCTCCACACATTTATTATTTATTTATTTATTAAATTTCTACCCCGCCCTCCCACCGAAGTGGCTCAGGGTGCTTTGTGACAAAGTAATGCCAGCAAACTCTTCCTCTTGTTCATCTGTCTGAAACTTCTTCCCCCATCACCCTTAATTTCAGGAGGGAATTTTCAGAAATTATTTGTATTCATTCATTAATCTGGAGTTTCACAAAGCACAGAGACAAGGTAGGCCTAAGCACTCAGAAAGGGCCTTATTCCAACTACAGAGAATCCAGTCCTCTTCTGTGTGACATCTTCTGACACTCTGAGTTGTTCTCCCTCAAAACCCTCTGCTGCTCCCTACTGTGCTGGAGTTCAATAATGGGCACTGCTTGCAGCCATGTTGTTTTAGATGCTGTTGTTCACTTAAATAGAAGGCAAGTTTTAAAGCAGTTACTAGGATGGGTGGAAAGTTCCTTCAGCCAGTGTATGTTGTAAGTAGACTCTGAGAAAGCTGGGATTCCTGAGGCAAGAGATTCTAATGTACAGGAGGGGTTATCTGGGGGATGGGGTGGGAGGGGCAGGTAGGCAACCACTTGGCTAAAAGGACATCCCACTTGGGGTCATCATAACAAGGGTGGTTCTGGATAAAGAATTTAATGCAATGCAGAGTGGGAGACCAGAATGCCCACTGCAGCCAGGCAGATATACATAGGAAGATCTGGTGGAGGGATCCAGAAAAGAGGACCACAGGAGCCCATTGACTAGAGGTAATGGCTCAGAGCCTTCTAAAACATTGGTTGGGCATTGGAAGAGGACTCCTTGGCCTTTATAATACAACTCTGAAGGCAGAGTGTACGTATAGGTCCAGTGGCAGTAGCAGAGTCTGTATGTCCCATAGGAATCAATAGGACTAAAGAATTCATTCATATAGTTAACTGTCTCTTGGCATGATCCAGCCGAGCACAATTTAAAGGCTCACTGAGGGACAGTGAAGGACATGCTTAAAAATCAGTGGATTTTCTTTTTTAATAATTGGTTCATGTCAAAGCTTCTTTTCTGAAATAGTCTTGCTGAAATCAAGGTACGCCCAGGTAAACTGTTTAGGTCTCAGGGGGTCTCAAAATACTCTGGGTTGCTTCAATGGTGTGAAAGCAAATTATGTTGATATCAATGAAACTTATTTTCACATAATGACCACACTACAGGATAGAATTGGCTTTACTTAATTCAATCTAGAGACATAAATTCCCTATGTACTTGTAAAACTGCGCTTGGGAGTAGCCAGTGTATTTGGAGCCAGGGTACTCCTGCTTAAGGAAAACTGCATCTTAAGTAAGCATACAGACAATCCTATGAAGAATTACTCCAGTCTAAAGGTGTACATTTTTCAGAAATTCTGAATTCATGAGGGGGGAGTAATTTTTTTTGAAAGAAATAGGCATTTTGGGGAAAAGTGAAACATATGCAACCTACCTTTAACAACATAAAATGTCTAATTTATAACTTCAGTAGCTAGTCAAATTATGCTGACTGGCATATTTATGGAATTAAAAAGTATGAATGCTATAATTTTCTACCATCAAGCTAGAAGTATACCTGGAAATTGCTATACCCTGTGATACTTTAGCACATGTTTCTGATTTTTATTACCCTCTGAGGCAGGAAAAAAATATCAAAATTATAATTAAAAGACAAATATTAAAGCAAACCAAAGAACATGTATTATTTGCATAGAAACACACTCATACAGTCACAATAGGTAGGATGACCAGCATATCTGGATATCAAAGTAAAGTTTATAACAATGGAAAATTAAAACACTGAATGCTTTAATAATTTATTATAATCAAATAAACTAAAGACCATTGTTGGCAAAATTATTCTAGTTAATACATATTCTTGAAAATATGTTGCACGTGCCTACAGTATACACCAGAATTAGCACTAACTAACGCTATAGATATTATACATTTGAGTGTATAAAACCTTGTAAAATTGTTTCACTCATTCTGACACAAAATCCCAATAACATTGCATAGGAGGGTTGTTTTTTTAGTGCTCCCCAAAATTTCCCAATTGGAAAAAAATAGACAGGGGAGGATCTCAAGGAAAAGGGATCTCCCTGTTTTTTCTGCCCCCCCGACCTTTACATCTGTGCGTATATTTCTGCATGTAATTTCACTGTTAGAAATGAATTCCATATGTGCCAATGACTTCTTGTTCTCAAGTCAATGGCTTGAATCCTATGGTAAATTTCTTCTAATTGATGAGCGGGCACCAAAATTCCCCCTTCCATTGTAGACTCCTAATTCAATCCTCAGCCTGTTCTTGAGAGTCCCCTGTCTCCCCAGAGAAGCATTTTGGGGACATTTTATGGTGCAGTGAGAGGTTCAGGTAAGGACATCCTGTTCCATTGATATAAGTGCCTTATGTCAGAAAAGATTTAACACTATATCCAGGCCAAAGGGTTTAAGGCAGGCTGTACTTAATGAGTATAAAATAATAATTTAAGGACAAAGGGTTGGATCCTGTATTTGTTTTGCTAAGGGCAAAGCCTTTCGCCAGTACAAACTGACTTCCCCCATGGGAGGGGCATGGTCACCAAAGAAAGGCTGTTTGCGCCAGAGGAAAGTTCTGAGGTTGATAAAATAGATTCTATGGATCCAACCCAATTTAACAATCAGGTGTATTTTGTTATTAAGCAAATGTGTTCTTGATAATACTTAGTGCTCAAATAATTTCACATAGCTTATCTCAGAAATCTTTATTCCATTCCTGTAAATTTGAGGGCCTGGCATGATGTGGTCAATGGGGTTGCGAAGAGTCAGCTGTGTGACTGAACGACAACATGTGTTACTTCCAGGCCCTGAAGGTAGCTTTAGGCTAATCAGAAAATGTGTATCTAGGGTGAACTTTGACTGGTACTTCTCACTTTATCCTCTTAACTTAGTCACACAAGTTTGTAGTTTCATTCAAAAGAAATTGAACCATGGCTTCTGCATTAAGACTCCAGTTAACAACTCAGACCTTCAAATAAATCATCCTATACCAATAAAATAATTGAGGCAGCCATTCAAAATGAACATGGGTAAATATTCTCAGGATTTTCCAGAAACTCAATTTCCTCTTGAAGTCATCATTTATAATGAATCCATTTGCTGCATTGTGCTTGCCGGAATGTATGTGGTTATGCAACCATGTAGGGTTAAAATGGTCCATTGCCAGAGCTATATGGCAGACAATGGTGGAGTTCATGGGGTGGCCATGCAGTGGTTCACCTTATTCCTCCACAGTCAGAGACAGAGGGTAGTGCTGGGTGAAGGAGTGTCCCCAAGGTACCTGCTGGTGTGCGGGGTTCCTCAAGGGGTGTTCCTCTTCCCAATGTTATTCAACATCTATATGCACCCCCTTGCCAGTTGGTGCAGAGTTTCTCTTGATGGGCAGCTGACTGGACACTGCTCCCATTAACTTAGCCAAGGATTTGGAGGCTGTGGTGGGGTGGTTAAAGCAGAGCTGGTTGAGACTGAATCCTGGTAAGATGAAGGTTCTGTGGCTGGGTGGGGGGGAGTACAGTTGGGTAGCCAGCTTCTGGCCCTTGACTGAGTGTTCTTAACACCAGCACCAACCATCAGGAGCATGGGCATGATGCTGGATGCCTCCTTATCCATGGAGGCTCAGGTCGCAAAGGTTGCCTGGCTGGCGTTTCTCCAACTATGCAAGGTCAGGTAACTGGCTCTCTACCTGTCCCACCTGACCCAGACATGATAATCCATGCAATGGCCACCTCCAGAATAGACTACTGTAACCAATGTTCCCTCTAAGCTGTGGAGTCTTGTGAGCAAAAATTCTACTTTGTGAGCTCCTGGCATTAAAGTTGTGAGCGAGCAATTTGGCTGCTACATAAATTAGTTTGCTCTGGAGCTCTCCTTCCTGAGCTGAGACAAAAATGTGTGAGCCAGAGGCTAAAAAACTATGAGCTAGCTCCCACCAACTTAGCTTAGAGGGAACACTGACTGTAACTCACTGCATGCAGGCTTACCCTTGAGACTGACCCAGAAGCTCCAGTTGATCCAGAATGCAGCTGCATGGGTCCTTACCAGGAACCCTGGATGGCACATATTCAACCTGTGCTGCATGAGCTGCCCTGGCTCCCAGTGGAGCACTGGATCAAGTTCAAGGTGTTGTTTTTGACCCTTAAGGCCCTTAGTGGTCAGGGACCCTCATACCTTCAGGATCGCCTCTCTCAATATGCTCTGAGAAGAGCATTACACTCAGGAAGTAAGAACCTCCTGGTGGTCCCCGGCCCAAGAGAGATCCAGCTGTCCTCAAAAAGGGCCAGGGCTTTTTTTGGAACCAACCAAAAGCCTGGTGGAACTCTCTGCCCAAGAACATACAAGCCCTGAAAGATTTGTTGCCTTTCCACAGGGCTTGTAAGGCAGAGATGTTCCACCAGGCTTTTGGTTGAGGATAGTGATGGCACAATTATGTGATCTGGCACCCTCATATTCTTCTTACCCTTTATGTCCCCCCTCCCATCTTTTACAAGCTTCTTCTGGGAAGTCTGCGATCTGCTAAACCAGGAATTCTGACTGCTAGCCATCATGGAACTGATAATTTTTACTAAGGACTGTTGCTTTCTTTGTTGGTTTTAAATTTTTTAACTTCTATATTTATTGTATATCTCTGTTGTAAGATGCCCTGAGCCCTGCTCGCAGGGGAGGGCAGCCTAGAAATGTAATAAATAAAAAAATAAAGTTTCCATATATATATTATCCTTACTTTCTGCCAGAAGATGGCATCCACCACAGCTCCTGGCAATGCAGCACTTGCCCAGATCTGCCTAAGTACTTTGCCTCCAATCTTTATATGATCATCATTGTGTAGCCTGCTCTTGTATTTTCATACTGGTTTATGATGTGGCAAATGATCAGCAGATATAACACTCTTTTGGCTTTTTATCAGATCTACTGCCACACTTCCAGTAATCTGAGCCTCTCTCCTATGATGCTCAAGTATAGGAAATCCTGTCTTCTGCAATTATTGTAGATGTTTACCTAATCAGTCCTCGAAATGTTATTATTTTGATATATTTCGATATATTTATTACTATATACTATTTATTATTATTGCTATGTTTATTATTTATATATTTATTCTTTGCTAGGCTGGATCCCGAAATGGCTTACAGTTTAAATTTATTATATTGTTTAATTAAAACCAGTTACTGAGACACATGGTTCCATTTTTGCTGCTGTTTTACTCCCTGAGGCTGCAGTCACACACACTAAATAATCCACTTTCAATCCACTTGCAATGCACTTTCCAACTGGATTTTGCCAATTCACACAGTGGATTGAAAGTGGATTATTTAGCATGTGTGACCACATCCTGACAGAAGTGTCACCACATACTGCAGCATCTGTTGGGGACCTTGCAGAACACTGAAAAGCTAAGACTGTAGGCTGGTTGAGAGGATGGTGTAAGGAGCAAGCCTGATGTTCGTCATCTTCCCTCACCCCTACCATTAAGCTACTGGTGGCTTCAGATAGTTGGACTTTCTGGTTCTCGACCAATGATAAGGGCTTGCTTCCTGGAAATGCAGCCTAATGAAAATAACCTTGGCAGCACAGTTAATGTCCCTCAGAAGAGTTTTTTGATGCCCCCACATCTGTAAAGAAAGGAACAGAACAAACAAGGATTTGGGGGCAAGCAACAGCCTCAAGAAAACCAAAACTAAGCTGACTTTATCTTATGATAAGTATGTGTGCATGGGACAACACACTGCTAATCATCCTGTAAACAGGACCGGCTCCAGGGTTTTTTGCTCACTAGGCGATGCTACCTCCTGGTGCCCCCCCTCTTTTGGTGCCCACTGACTGAAGAGACCGGCGTGGCCCAGCCTCTGTTCCACCTGGCTTGACCAGCCCCCCTCCCCCCGGCCCCGAAGGGAAGAATGAGTGTGGGAGGCAGGAGGCATCGCAGCAGCCAAAGCTTTATCGGTGGGGCGGAGTGAGTACACACATGGCTGCCGGTGGGCTCAGGCATGGAACTGGGCCACGGGCGAGGGGATGCAGGTGTCCTGGCCCCGCTCCAGGCATCACTCACAGTCGATCAGGTTGTTGACCCCGTCGATCACCAGCTGCACCAGCTT
Organism: Gekko japonicus; assembly: GCF_001447785.1. Classification (NCBI taxonomy): domain Eukaryota; kingdom Metazoa; phylum Chordata; class Lepidosauria; order Squamata; family Gekkonidae; genus Gekko; species Gekko japonicus. The sequence continues at coordinate 582,853 of NW_015169196.1, forward strand.
TGACTGCCGTCAGGAGGGAGAGAGGGAGAGAGGGAGGGAGGTGAGGAGGGCCATCCACTGTGGGGGGGGAGGGGGCTGGTCCAGGCCAGTGCCACCTCTCCCCCTCCCTCCGGCCCTCCCTGCGTGACCCTCTCCCCCTGGGCGCAGGCACCTCGGATCTGCTGAGACAGTCCAGGTTGGAGATGTCGAAGGTGCTGCTGGTGGCGGCCGTGTCCACCCCGCCGGTGCGGTGGCCAGCGTGTGGCAGAAGCTTTTGGCGGGGGGAGGGTGGCTCAGTCCGGCGCCCCCATGATGGCCGCACTGTAGGTGAGAGTCTAGCTTGCCTAGTGAGCGAGCCGTCCATGCCTGTAAAGGTCTTTGGTTGTCTGCCAATTGCTTTTGTAGGGGTTCCCTGACTCTACCTGATGACAGATGTTACTTTGGACAACTCATGTTCCTAAACATGCTGGAGCCCTGTTTGGCTTTGAAATAGAAAGGAAAGCTGAAGCCCCTCCTCCCCATGTCATGCTCATGAGCCAAATTGGGCCCCAGATCATTACTTGCCCAGTGTAACGTCTGTCTGTGAGTTAGGTCAGAGAACCTCAATCCATCTCACACTCTAGTTTGGCCCTTAGTTGCAGAATTTGAGCTCTGCTATCTCCAGGTGAAGGACCTTGGGTAGCAGATGGTGGGAAATACTTTTTTCTGCCTGAAAAACACACACACACACACACACACACACACAGATATACACATATATATATCCCACTTGTGGGATAGTGTGGATATAGCTATATCTATATATCTATATATATTCACAGTCCTTGATGATGAACCTACTTGGCTTGGCTCCTCCCAAGAAGGAAATCTTTGGGAGCATCCTGAGACTATAAATTAAGCTCAAAGTAGGGGTTGGATACTCATGGGGAATAGAAGAAAGGGAGGGGGTGTACCTGAAAAACACACACACCAGTGTATACTCCACTGTGTTTGTAGACAGTGAGGTAGCTAGGAGGAAGAGGTTGAGAGATGTAAACCAAGTCACTCTTTTCTGCCCTTGGACCCCAAAACAGCCAGGAGTCAAGGTTCTGCTTCCCAGGTGAATCTCCAGGAATATTTTTCCATTCTAAGAAGTTCTCTCCTTTAGGTCAATGGGTGACAAGGGAAGTAGCTTGGCAAGGGAAGCTGGTGGTGGTGGAAAATTCAGTCAAGTCACAGCTGACTTATGGTGACCCCATAGAGTTTTTAAGGCAAGAAATGTTCAGAGGTGGTTTGTCATTGTCTGCCTCTGCATAGCAACCCTGGACTTGCTAGATCTTCTTCCATACAAGAACTAACCGGGGCTGACCCTGCTTAGCGTCAGAGATCTGATGAGATCAGGCTATCCTGGATATCCAGGTAATGACAATTATAATCCTAATCAAATTGTGTGCCTGTTCTGCCCAGTTCAGTAATACAGATGAGCACAAACTGGGAAAATGCAGTCTGGTTTGTGGATCATGGCATGCCGGGTTCACGAACCAAAAACCATCATGAACTTTTAGCCACCAAATAAAATGGTTCAGTTCATGAGGTTTGTGATGCAGTAGAATCCCCCTTGTGCCCTAGAGACACAAAGCTCATCAGGGATTTCCAGCTGACTAAACGCTACCTGCCCTCCAAGTTTGGTGATGATTAGATTTATAGGGTCCAAGTTACAGCCCCTCAAAGAAGGTGCCCCCAGGAAAGTGCTTTCTGGGGAAATGACAGGAGCAGTTTCAGGAGTGTATGGGATGGGTCGTGTGCAATCTAGAGACACCAAACTCACAGGGTACCACCCCCAGATGCTCATCTACTTGCCTGCCAAGTTCTGCCTCATGTTGCTTTGAAGTCTGGTAAACATTTAGATTGAACGAAAACAGTCTGTTTGGAAATGTATCCATTCACAAGTCACCATAAACTGCCACAAACTGCTTGAAAGTTTGTGGGAAGTTCATGCCAGTTGACCTGCCATGATTTTGAGTTCACGGACCACAAACTGGCCAATTCAGTAATATGTAACTAGGGCCCAGGTGCATAGAATTGCAAGGTGGTTTTTCCTTGAGGGTTTTTTCTTTTATAAAAACGCAGCTATAGAGGCTATAATCTTCTGTGGAAGACTGGGCAATGAAGGAGCCTCTTTTCCCAACCCCTAAAAATCACCACCCAATTTCTTTTACCTTTATGAGGGAAAACATACAGGTATCTTTTCTTTTTTGAGCTGCAGGGTGAATATCTGAAAAATCAGAGGTGAAAAGGGTAAAGACATAAAGCCATCCCTTCTTTCTCTGGGTCTATGTGCACATTTATTTAATAAGCCTTTGAAAACTGACAAATGCCTCAGAGACAGTCAGTCTATAACCTACTGTGAAAGACATTGTACTGAAAAAAGCTTAACATTTGGCCAGTAGATATGGAAACATCTCTCCCACGCACACTATGAGAGGGGCCAAATGCCAGATTTTGGTCTGCATTTAGTCTGTAGCGCCAGATACACACCAGAACAGGAAAGGCCTTTTCTGAGATTGCTGTTGACTGAAAATGGTTGTATGAATGAGACCTAAGCCCTTTTGCAATAAATGCATCATCCAAGGAAACAATATTCAAAACTAAGATGGTGTTTCATTGCAAACTGGTTATTATTTGTTTACATCATGGACTTTTTGCCATCAGGGAAATTCAAAGTGATCCATACTAGGCTCATAGGTGGTCTCCCATCCAGGCACCAGCCAGGCCTAGACACACTCCACTTCAGCAAGGCTGTTGTCCAAGGGGCTTCTCAAATATATTTGGGACCCTAATTGACTAAAAATCTTTTTCAAATGTCATTTTGAGTTTAATTACTTAAAATATTTATATTCCACCTTATGTCTTTAGACTCCAAGAAGCTTTAAAAAAGAGCGATAAACACACAAAACCAACCCAAGAATCCATCAACAAGCCAGATCTTCCAAAAGAAGCTTACCTTCTGTCAAATGCCCTCTGAGATAAAGCCATTCTATGTGCCTTCCTAAAAGCAAGGAGTGATGGTGCCCTCTGCACTCACTCTGGTAAGCCATTCCAAAGGCCTGGACCTACCACAGAAAAAGCCCACAGCCTGACAGTTGCCTATGAGAGGATACAGCAAGGAGAAAGCTGGCTGAAGAATGCAGCTGGGGTGTGGGAGTACACTGGGAGATGCAGTTTGATAAGTATGAGGGCCCTAGGCTGTGAAAGTACGTTCCTGCAAAATCATAAATTATCAACATTATGACCAAAACTATTTTGATTAGTTTCCCAATGAGTCATATGCCAGCTTTGGGTTTGACTTTATAAAACTTTGTTCTTAGCCCTGAGTGTAAAGGTATACAATGAAAAATGTGGAGATGTTGAAAAATATAGTCAGCTCTTTAGCTGGTATGGGCAGTTTCATGAACATAATTGAAAGTATAAACCAATTAATCCAATTATAGTCTTGACTCCCCCTTCCCCCTGTTTTGATTACCTTGGTGTAATTGAAGGTCACTGTCTGCAGATACTTGTTTTGCAGTGTAAATCTAATGTTAGCCAGAACAGAGCTATGAAAATGCATTTTGCTAAACACAAAAGCCATTAAAAAGACATGGGGGTGAGAGTTAGATCTTCTGAGATTCCAGTTCCCTTTGACTGTTGCAAAACATTAATTTTGAACTGCTGCAACATTTTTAAAAGGTCTCCCCTGTGGATTTTGCCTCTTAGGTATTGGGCAAAAAATGAACATATGTTACTTTAAGCTATAAGCACCTTATAAAAAATTAAATTTCCTTTCAAAAACAATGACTTCAATTATGGAAGAAATATTTACTGAGCTTAAAAAAAACACAAGCTGCACAAAACCCCGCACTTAAGAAAAGCCTACCAAGAATCTTGCAGGCTCATAAACACCGCAGGGTTCTCCCAGCCTCTGATTTTGCAATCTGGGGTTCATTCCTCTGAACTGAAGTGCACTGGATGAATTATTGGACCAATGTATACAAGGCCTTGGAATTTAATTTCTGCTATTACCTAAGTGAATGTGCTTCTTGTAAGAAGTGCCAGATTAACAAATGGGAGTCTCTGAAATACAAATTATGAGCAACTGTTCTTAGGCTGCCATTCTACTCACAGTTACTTGGAGTAAGACCCACTGAGACTGGGATTTGCTTCCAAATAAGAGAGCATAGGCTTATTCCATACTACGATTTTTAAAATTGACACTTAAAAACTACATTTTGTATCTTTGCCAAATCTGTAATTCATATACCAGGGGACCATTAGTAAAGTACAAATACTTCAAGAGAGTTACCAAGCTGCGACAAAGGGAAAATCCTAAGCAGGTCTATTCAGTAATTAAATCCTGTGTTATTCAGTGGGGCTTACTCCCTGGACAATGTCCTTAGGATTGCAGCCTAAGGAGAGTTCCAGTATTATTGAACTGGGACAAAATGTGTCAGCTGGGGTGATAAAAAAGAATCCCTTGTACCTCAAGACAACTGACTTCTGACACTCCAGGGAGTTTAAAAAAAATATGATATGGAATGGAGATCTGCTTTTCAAGGGAAAAGTCATCTAAGGTACGCATAGCCTCTTAGGCATGGCTCAACTAGCACTCTATGTTATAGCCTATAAAATGAAGACAATAATATTAACAAGCCTCATCTAGTCAGGTTTCAGGGTAGGGTTGCAGGGCATGTCACGCAGCTGCCATTAAGCAGAAGCAGGACTGGTCAGCGCAGACACGGATTGGCCTCGTAATTGAGTGGAACGTTTCCCTGAAGGGCCATACAGAGGATGGTAAAAGCTTCTCCTTGCAATGCAGGCTCTTTTTTGTAAGGAGGAGGAGCAAGTTCTTGTGTCTGGATGACCACCTTTGCCAGGAGGTGCCAACAGCAGCCTGGAGAGCACAGAGGCCCCCCTGCATCTTTAGTTTAGCAGAGCCTTTCTCACTCAGGTGTCAGGATCAAGCTGAAAGGGACCTCACACAACATGGACCAGAAGTGACACATCATGTGACATGGCTGGGACGTGAAATAGACCCAGGGCCATTGAATGTCTCACCCCAGGTCAGTGCTTTCATATGGGAACTCTTAGGAACCTGTGGAACTTGACCTGAGTTTCATAGATCTCAGACCTGCATCACCACCAACTGCCCACCCTCTGTAGACAGTGCAGGGGGAGGCCTCAGACCTGCATCACCACCAACTGCCCAACTGTCAGCAAGTGAGCTGACACCCATCATTGGGGTCACTGGACAGTTATGAGCGGAGTGGCCCCTGCAATGGTAGCAGATCTATTGGGGCTTGGCTGGCTCCTGGATCCCAGTGCAAGCCAAATGGCCAGCCTACCCTGCCCTATACCCTTCCATGAGCAATCATAGTGGGCGGGAGTCTGAATCCCACCCCTGTATCGCAAGAAAAAAAATCAGGATAATTAACCCCTGGAGATACCTCTAAGGAGAAATAAACAGTACCGTAGAGACTTACAAAAATTTATTTCAGCATAACTTCAATGAACTATTATTGGATGATAATTTTGTTAAATTTTGTTAGTATTTAACCTCAAGACAGCTGTTTATTTTTAGTGCAACAGACAAACATGGGCTATTCCTCTCTGCATAACTCTGCATAAGCCACCTTGGATTCCTTGCAAATAACCCAAATGTTTCATTGCTTCTCTTCTCAATTCAATTGCGGGGGGTTGGTCTCAGTAGCAGAGTTGGAGAGCTTGCAACTATTGAGGCTGCTCAAGTTTTCTTTTTTAAGGAAATTGTTGCTTTTGAGAATGCTACTGCTTCCTGGTCTTTCTTTTCTCCAGAATGACAGCAGGCTTGGGCTCTAGGTTGTCACTGCTCCCCATACTTGTTTGTATAGGCTGGTGGTGCAGGTTTCTGTTTGTATAAAGGAAGGGAGAGGCATGCTTCTTTCACAGTAGGAATTCACCATGAATGGCATTTCATTTAAATAAAACAGGCCAGGGCTTTGAGTCAGTGCAAAATACCTCCTGTCCCAATTTAAAACAAGATCATTTATCTCACTCAGGTGTTTTGTTCTTTTGCTCTCTCTCTTTTTTGTTGTTTATTTCAGTGGTAGTTTTTTTCTTGGGAGGGAGTCTTCAGAGTAAAGGAGAACTCAATGTAATGTTAAATTCCCAGAAAAAAACCTAGCAACGTATCTCCAGCACAAGGTCTGTTGACATGAAAATGTGTTCATGCACATTTCTCATTAACTGTACAGTGGTATGTGTAGGGGAACTTCTAACAAACAGTGAAGTTAGCAGTTTTGTGGTGGCCCCTCTTCAAGAAAGCACTTCACTTTTTAGTCAAGAATTGGTTGTTCACTTGAGGCAGACGTTTTTTAAAAAGATATTCATTTGAGCCTTCTTATGCTGTTTCATTCAAATTTTTCACCGATGTTTTCTAATCCAGTCATTCCTGGGATCAAATTTTCTCACTTGAGGGAGAGGAAGCTCCAATATTCTTATACAGCACAGCCCCTCCTTACAAGCTGGGTGGTATTTGTATATAGCCCTGCTGGAATCCCTAGATGTTCTCAGAACAAACAAGTCATGGGTATCACAGGATCAGTGCAGTTCACACAATAAAACAACAACAATTACACCTAAGAACTATATAGGAAGTGTATAGCTCAGGCTACCCAGTCTTGTCTGATCTTGGAAGCTAAGCAGGGTTGGCCCTGTCAGTATTAGAATAGGAGACCACCAAGAAATACCAGGGTCACTATGCCAATGGAGGCAATAGGAAACCACCTGTGGAGTCTCCTGTCTTGAATACCCTACGAGGTTGTCATAAGTCGGCTGTGACTTCACTGCTAAGGGGGGGGGAGATGAAGTACCCCCATAGGGGTGTCAGCCTCCAGATGGGACCTGGGGATCCCCCAGAATTACATCTCATCTCCAGGTCACAGAGATCAGGTCCCTGGAGAAAATGGATGCCTTAGAGGGTGAATTCTATGGCATTGTACCCCAATGAGGTCCCTGTCCTCTGCAAGCTCCATCCCCAAATATCCAGGAGTTTCCCAACCTGGATCTGGTAACCCTACCCCCACATCCAAATTACTGCTTAACTCACTTGTGATTTGGATGTGCAGCCCCAAGATATAAGCATGAGTATTGATATGGATATGCCCTAACAGCTGTGTTAGACTTTGACTTCCAGACTACAGAGATGCAAATAAATGTCCATTCACATTCACTGAGCTGATAGCAGATCTTGGAAAAGAAATTAGGCACCTTAATTCCAAAAACAACTGGAGACCTAGGGGGTAGAGAGAGGGTACTCCCTCCCACTAATGTGTCAGGCCCTTGAGATTATCCCTGTACCTCTGGTCAATTTACACTGAATGACCCATTTAGCCTAAATCTGTTGCTTCAAAACTTGTTTAAAAGCATTGAATTTATTAGCTGTATACAGAATCAAAGCTGGTGTAAAATGATAGAACAGGCATGAAAACAGGCTTTAAAAACGACAAAATAACTATAAATAAGCCTTACATTTAACGAAATAATCATTAAATAGAATGTCCAGTATACTCAGAAATTTTAAAAAGTATACCACAAGTCCAAGCAGACAGCAGAGGTGTACAGTTTTTGGCTTTTTGTTTTAAAAAAGTGCTTTCCATTTTCACTGTGGTATTATTACACAGTACTGTTATTATCAATGTATTAGTGATGTAATGATACTAATGGTATTATTGCACATGTTCATTTTTATTGCTTTGGTTCCCACTGTGATAATGTTCTCCTCCTCATTGACCTCTCCTCCTCCTCCAACTAATTGTGCTGATTCTGCTCCTGCCCCAGGCACTAGCCCTGTAACATTTCCAGAGGGGTAGTTATATTACGGCCAAACTGCACAATGCATTTTTTAATAAGCAGGGTCAGGGTTCTTCCAAAACTGACTCACTTTCCTGTCTCTACATAGCAGCTGCAGGGAAATTATGAATTCAGATCAGGACCTTGGCGCCAGGGGAGAAAGGGCCTCTGACTCCATCCAGTCCTGTTTTCCCAGGACTAAATGGCCTCAGGGGCATTATTTGCCTCATTGCAGGCCTGTAGTGTACTGAATGCAATATGTTCCTCCAGTCTCCCAACCTGATCAGTTAAGAAATGTATTGTGTCTTGATCTCAGGTTTGCCAACTCCAGGATGGGAAAATCCTGGAGATCTGGGGGCGGAGCGTGGCGAAGGGAAAATGCATAGTGGGGATGTGAAGTCCACTCTCCAAAGCTGCCATTTTCTCTGTTGTTTGGAAATCAATGTGGAAGGCTAGATGGCTGGCAATCAGGTGACCACTGTATGAAACAGGATGCTGTACTAGATGGACCAGTAGTCTGAAACAGCAGGATTCTATTTACTTACTTACTACTTACTTCATTTAAACCCACCTTTCTTTCCAAAGGTGACCTAAAGCAGCTTACATTCTCTTCTCCATTTTGTCTTCACAACAAGCATGTGAGATAGGTTAAGCTGAGTGTGTGACTGGCCCAAGGTCACCCAGCAAGATTCCATGGTGGAGTGTAGTCTCCCAGATCCTAGTCCAACATGCTTTCCAGTATGCCACACTGGCTCTCGATACCGCACTGGCTCAGTGGTGTTGAGTGTTCAGTGGTTGTCAACCAGGCAAGTGGCCAGACAGACAGACAGTAGGTTGGTAGGTATACAGAAAGAGAACCTTCCCTCCATCTCTTGTGATACCCTGGATGCTGTTTGTGATATGTCCAAGTGCTGTACCTTTGACATGTAATGGGTATCTTGAAGACTACATTTCCCAGGATGCATTGAGGTTCAGCACCTCAGACACAGTGTTTGAAATAGGGTTTGAAGTGCTGTAGGAGGAGGGATGGTTATTTTTTTTAACCTCTGTCAGCTAGTTGGGTCATGACCACTCAGTCTTGTTGCAAGTCTGGTATCAGATGCAGCAGCAGCAGCAGACATTGGTGCTCCCAGCACATTAAGCATGATGGGAATAAGGATAGGAGGGGGAGGGGAGCCTCTCCCACTCTTCCTGATGACTTTGAATTCTCTAAACCAGACTGCCAGGCTCCAGAACAGGAACTGACGAAGTGGCATTCAATTATTTATTTTTCCTATTTCCTTTCATTATCAAAATAAATTGGTCTTTTAGTTGAGTTTTTTAAAAAGTGATTTGGAATGCACATCTTTATCAGCTAATGAAGACAGGAGGGCCTGGCATGATGTGGTCCATGGGGTCACGAAGACTCAGACTTGACTGCAACTGAACAACAACAATTATCAGCTAATAATCAATGCTACGGTGTTATGAGATAGGAAAAAGAAAATATTCCCAACAAATATTCTTATTGTTTTGCCATTTATTGCTCAGTATATTCAAAGGGGGAACCATTGGATGATACTGACTCTTGGCTGCTCCCTTGCCCAGAAATCTGAAACAACAGCTCCTGAAGCCAGAATTTGGTTGAAGTAAAGAGCTAGTATTTCGGATGCAACAATAATCTTTGCCTCCGCCTCTTTTCCAGGCACCAAGTGGTCTTCCAACAGTTGGCGGCTTTGTCTCAGCACCAACCATGGCGCCTTACCCAACACCAGCACAGGTGTCTCCTTACATGGCATACAGCGCTGCTCCTTCTGGTTATGTAGCTGGTCATGGCTGGCAGCATGCTGGAGGCACTCCACTTTCACCCCACAACTGTGATATTCCTGCATCACTGGCTTTCAAGGGCATGCAGACAGCGAGAGAAGGTAGTCACTCTGTCACAGCCTCTGCACTCTGATATCAGAAAAACGGCAGAACAATTTCCATCCAGCCCCTTCTTGTTCTCTCCCCTGTAATTCCTTCTCTCAGACTGACATTGTGGGCTGGTGACGTTTTCTCCATGCTATTTTGCTTCAAAAAAGTAATCATTGGGATTTAATAAATGTAAATAACCTAAGGAAGCAGTAGACGTGTTGTTGTCCCTTGCACTGTTTTGCATAAAGAAGATCTTACAACCCTCAGAGGGCTTGTTGTGTGACTGTTCATTGGTAAAACCACACATATTTATTCTAAATCAACAAGACCTTCTCAAACGTGCAATTGTTCAGATTTGTGAAAATCAGTCTAGGAAAACTAGCAGCCAAAGATAAGCCTCACCTGTCATCAACAATATGACCAAACAGAAGGTTTAAAAAAAAAAATTAACCAATAGTTGTGTTTTTTTAAATTGTATGGTCAAGTGATTTTTTTTTGTCAACAAATGTCTTTTTACAGTAACAAATTAGAACCAGATGACTATGAGGCTCTGTTATTTATCCTGTATTTTATTGTGATTACAAAGATGGTAATGCTTTTGTTTTCTATATGTAAATATGGATTTTGATCATCATTTGCCTTTCCACTACCCACCTAATATTTGGGGGGTTTATTCAAAAGTGACACCCCTACCACTTCGCATTGTTGTCTTTATCATGGCATTTGCCTCAAAAGGTTCAAATTCAGACAAATCTTTAATTGTAGTTTATGCAGAGAGCAGAGGCTCCTGAATCTCATGAATGACATTTGGCTTCTTCAACACAGAATTCAGAAGTGACTATCATAATGGCCAATGCTTTCAATGGAATCTGAGCACAACTAGTTTCCTCCGGATTGGGACCTAGTAAGTCTTCTAGATAGTACCCAGTCCTCCTAAAATAATAGGGTCTGATCCTGTGAACCATAAGCAGAAAGCACTTGTTAACATGGATTTTGGCACATCCCACTTTCCTCAGCAGACCCCCCTTGACTACAGCCAGGGGTCATTTCATAGAAAAAGAGCTAGGGGAACTCATTAGCATAACTCATTAGCATATGCCACACCCCCTGACATCAGGGGCCCGGCGGTGGACCTGCAAGGCCAGCGGGAGTGCGAGGAAGCCCCGCCAAGGCCCTCCATGGCCCCAGGCAGGCAGGGGTGGGGAGAGGTGGGGAGGAAGCAACTTACCCTCCCTCTTCTCCTGCCTCCTCCTGGCTGAATGAGGGCTGGAAGCGGGGCGGCCGGAAGCAGGGGCTGGGGCTTCGTCATGTGCCACGCCCCCTGCACCTCACCCAGGGGAACTGTGTTCCCCCGCGTTCCCCCCCGAAATGACCTCTGACTACAACAAAGCTGGATGCTGAGGACTGGAAAGGCCTTGGAAACAACACTTCACGTGCCAAAGTCTGCAGCATGAAAAGGGTGGGCAGAATCACCTCCACCTTCTCTTCCACCTCCTGAGCCTCCTGCACTAGCAGACGTACCACTGGCAGAAGAGGCAGTTGTGGGCAATTTCACCCACTTTCCCCTCCTCACTGCAGCCCCCTTGTGATCTCATGGCATTTTGTTCCTAGGGTTCATTTTATCCCTGCACCAGCTCTTCATTGGTCAAATGCTACTGAGGAAGAATGTGGGAAAAATCTGTCTGCTTAGGCCCTTTTCAAATTGCCTTTGTATTCTGTTTTAGTAACTGGTTGCTAATGGTTTTTTTCTTGTTATTTCAGACAGACTCATTTTAGTAACCTGCTGCTAGCGGAATTTATTTACCTGTTCAATACAAACCCACTTGCATCGGGTTAGCAAAATGTGGTTGAGCCACTTTTGAGGGAAACTGCTTTTCTCCATTTTCAACCCCTTCGCTGCACTTCTGAATCACTGTGGTGTGCTGTTTAAAATGTCCATAGCACTTCCTACAATGCTGCTTCCCCCCCCTTTTTGCCATGCAATCTTCCTCAGACTTTTTTCCTAATGGTCTAATGTGAGTGCTATAGCACTAAACTGCTATAGCACTTTGGTCCTATAGCACTCACATTAGATCATTTTTTAAAAAGTCTGAGGAAGACTGTGCAGTGAAAAAAGGTGGGGGGAAATCAGCACTGTTTGAAATGACTGTAGCACTTCAGAGATGGCTCAGAAGGAAATTTGCTTTAGGAAACCCCTGTCCCTGTACGCTTTACTTGAAATCAGGCCAACAACAAATAACAACTGGTTTACAACAGTAATGTGAAAAGGGCCAGAGTTCATAGGATCCAACCCAATATAATACCATATAAACTCCAAGTGTATGAAAGAGGTATGGATGGAAAGGACCTGAACAAAATGGAAGCTTCAATTTAATGTGAAATTTGTGCAGAAATTTTTAATAAAGGCACAATTCACCAGGAATTTCTCCTGCACAGGCACAGTAGAGCGCTTGTGTTGCTTCTGTTCATTTCAAAGGGGCGTGTGCAGGCGATGGGTGAATTATGCCCCAAGTTAAACCACTGTGAAGGAAAACTGTACTGTAATTTGTTGGCTTACCTGTGTTCAGTAATTCCAGCCCCAAAATTACATTGTCATGTAAAGAAAAAACAAGAAAAAGAAAGTTGTCTTCAGTTCCTGTCGTATTGAATGTAAAAATGGCTTTTGGTAAAGTTTACATTGTTGTACATAAGCATGTTCCATCATAGGCATATTGGTGACGGTACTACAAATGTTATTTATAATGTTAACAAAATATCATTTTTTGCATTTCTGTATCCTTTATCAAATGTCATTTCATGGTCATTCAGATTCCAATTGCTCTCTTTTAGTCTTTTCCCCTTAACAGTATAATCTTTTCAAGATGGCCTGTCTTCCTTGGACAATAATAAAGTTGTGAATATAGTTTCAGAAAGCCTTCCTCAAGTTTGCAGATGTGTGCTGAAGATTAACCATGAAAAGGAATGATTTGAAAACTGACATATTTCCTAGCATTATAAAATATTAATATATTATGTATTTTTGTAAGTCTAGTGCAATAATGTAAAAACACATCATTCAATACAGATTTTGAAAGACTGCTTTAATAAAATTATCTCTGTTTCTTCCTAGTCATGTTACACATACTGCTGCTGGAACAACAAGATAAGATCCTGTCTCTTTTATGGGAATTTCATGCTTTTATTTTAAAATGCCAACAAATGTAGCTCTCCAAGGCAGTGCAATAAAAATAACTTGTGATGTCATGCTGATACTTCCTGGGAAATTTTCCAAAACATTTTTTCTATAGCAATCATTTAGTCATGACATATGTTAAACTGAGAATATTCGTGAGATGTAATCAGTATGATCAAAGTCTCTGGGTTACATTTTGCTTTGGGCACAAAGTGCTGATAGAAGTGAACCAACTAAGCAAGAACTAATGCAAGCACACTTGAAAAGAATGGAAGGTGTGCAGAGGTAGATCTTGATGAGCTGATAAAGTATTTGGTGTTTGATCCTGCAGTCTTTAGTGGAACAAAAATGTTATTGACCTAGGAGTAACTATTATTGTTCACAGTGGTTACAACCTTAATGCTCTTTTCTGCTGTACTCAGGAATAAGCAGTTTACAAAATGATCATTTTCCAGCTCCGTGAAGGTTGTTAACCAACAGAAAACCCATTCTGATTCTGCCTTAATAAACTCAGGTCTTTTCCAAGCAACAAGATAATATCAGAAGCTCTGTGACCTGTGACAGGAGTGTACAACATGTATCTTTATCAGCATTTAGAAAAAGGAAAATGGAGGAAAATTGGTGTAGGAAGGAGCTATGTTATGGGTGTCTCCCATATTATTCCTGTAGATTCTCAAGAAGAAGCCTAACTTCAAGAACTCCCATATTGTAAACGTACTATCAGTAACAACCCATTATGTTCAACTGAACAAAATTAAGCACACATTAATTACCATGCTAAATTAAGAGGTCCCTTTTAGCATTCTACACTTATGTTTAAATCATACCAGTTGAATATGATGCACATACAGTTACAAAATTTCAGTTTTCAGATATGCTAATGAACTGATGGAGACTGACTGCTCTGCAGATTACTTGGTGGAACTGAGATCTTTAACTAGAGTGGAGATGAGAGGCCCTTATGACATTATAAAAACCTCTTGATCACAGTGGGTTGGTTCAGATGTAATGTCAAACCCTGGTTTAGCACGACATGTGCACTCTCTCATCTCCTTTTCCCATCTTCTTCCAATTGTATTCTCTGAGACAATTAGTGACTTCTGCTTTAGCATAAGCCATTGAATTAGTGCAAACCACAGTACACATGACCTGGCAAAACTTTCCCAAACCAGCATTGTTATTCATGGTTTCTTCATGGATTGGAGGAGAATCAGAAACCATAGTTTGCTCATACAATGTCACTGACTGACTCAAGACATATAAAGAGAAGAATGAGGGGGACATGGGAACATCTGAGCACACGGCTCGTTCACATAGTGCCCTCATATTACATCAAAGTAGTAGTCTCTTTCCTTCTAACTGTCCTAAATGAGGTCAACAGCAAGGGGCTAGCTAATATGTGTGGTGTAGAAGTGGGCATGTGCAGATGACATAATATGATACATGCACTATAGACTTGGGTAAGCCTGATTGGTGCAATCCTTTTTATTCAAAAAGGGAAGATATCACAAAGTCTAACTGTATCCACTCTTCCACCACACATATTAGACCCTTCACTAAAGGATTATTGCATCAGCCTTGAATTCTTCAGTTCTATGCCATAAGAGCTACTTATCAATGCCACGTAACACTCAAAAGAGAAGGGCAAAACTATTGTACTGTATACATTTTTAAAATACAGGCAATGGTTACAAACTGGTCTAGGCTTTTTAATTTTTTATCACTTTTTAAAAAAATACTAAAATTTTATTCAAATATTTGGCTTATGCAATAGGTAACAATAGATTAAGTAACACACATGGATAAGCAATGGGCATTTTTTTCCCGTACTGGGGTGTGATTTCAGGAGATACACAAGAAGATTTTTTTAAAAACTAATTTGTTCCAGGCCTTTGTTTAGCAGAAGAAGATAAGTACACAACAAATAGCACTTTCTATTGTCTATTTCTTGTGAACACAAACATAATATAACAAAAGGAGAGGGGTGGACCTGAACAGAAATAATTGGTTTACAACTCTGTATTATCAATCTTTAAACATTTGTAACAGAGCTTCATTTCTAGAGGCAAAATGTTTTCTTGTTCTGGTATAGACAGTCTTAACTGCTTTCATACTTGAAATAAATATCTTCTTTTCTCTGATTCCCATGAGGAACAGAATTGACAAATATTTACACCCATTGTTGCCCTTTCAGAAATATGAATGAATGACAGTTTTTTTGCATTTATCTGCCTTCTTTTAGCAAAGGTCAGAGCCTAATAACTTTATGCACACCGATTGGTATCTAGGGGAAATTAATGGGACAGATGTTGAAAATGGTGTAATTCAAGGCAAGAGCATCAGTGAACTCACTGGATTACATTTAATTGCTTTCCTCTTGTTCTTTTAAACTGTTTATTTTCTTCATTTTATATTACCATGAAGCAGTGTCTTTTGCCTGAGAGCATTAGTGCCCCAAGCACAGGTTGCAATAATGGCAATTTAACCATCTCTTTCAGCTTTACCAAATGAATGACCTACTAAGCCAGAGCATTTGGACTTCAGCACATTTTATTTCATTGATTTTATTTTAAAAGTTTTCATGTTAATTATTTTTAAAATAGGAAAGAAAAAAGTGATTTCATTTTAAAAAGGTAACAGGGCCAGTGTCACTTTTGACTTTATGCATATATAAGTCCTGTGATCTAACCAGAAATAAGTTCCCACCCCATCTTCCTAGTACCTGTTTCTCATTGTGTAAGCAACAGGTATAATCAGTATTTAATCAAATTTTTACTAAGATTGCTCGAAAGGGCATGATTTTTTTTAAAAAAATTCACCCTGAACCTTGACAGATTCCCTGAAATCAAGGCCTTTTGTTTTCAATGAAATGCCTTTCCAAATGAATGGCTTACCTGAAACACATTCACTTCAGTGCAAGGAACTGTTGAGTACTGCAGGAGGTTGTGTGCATAGATTGGAGACAAACAATAGTTTTTTAGAGACTTAAAGGTGTTATAATAAGGGGTATTGTTTCTTGTGGTGTGCATACTCCTTTATTTCATCCTACTGTCATCTCTGGTCAAACAGGTTCTGCAGAAAGAGAAATCTACATTTATTGACATTATGGATATATTTATAGCTGTACATCTCCATTGTGACACTAATTTGAACCCAATTGAATTGGCTGGATGTACCTTTTCATGCACATGGAAATGTGTATCTGTATCCAGAGGCCACCTACTGTTAAGAAAATGTGACCCTCTGCTTCCAGCCATGAAGTCACACAGGTGACTGACTGCTCTCACAGGATCAGCTGGTCTGGGAATGAGAGGAAGGATACCTTGCTGAATCCTAATGAGCCTCTTGTAGCACAAATCAGTGGAGGATCAGAAATTATCAGTCAGTAAGAGCACTCCCTCCTTGGCCCTACTGAATTTGTGAGCTATTTTGTCACTGAAGCCTCTTATGTCTCAGTCTGCAACTGGGGTAAGGGACTGCAGCATCAGGCAGCTCTACCTAGCCCAGGGGTGGCCAAACTTGCTTAACGTAAGAGCCACATAGAATAAATATCAAATGTTTGAGAGCTGCAAGACATGAACAAATATTACCCATTTTTACTGGGAAATATGCAAATTTGCTTTTTATTAACATTAAATGAGACTGCCAAAAATAATAACAAAAGTGGTAAAAGCAGATATTGATAATATTTATTTGTTCAGTGATATTTGTTTGCTAATGATATTTAGCTTCCCCAACCACCCTGCCGGGAGCCGCGCAATATGTGTGAAAGAGCCACATGCGGCTCCTGAGCCACAGTTTGGACACCCCTGACCTAGCCCCTCAATATGTGTTCCGCTTGCCACCAGTTGTCTTTTGAATGGCTGTTTCCAGACACAAAATTCATTGTCTGGATTATGAAGGTTATTTAGAAATCCCATTGAAATCAGCAGGACTTATTTCTAAAGGAATGCATTTAAGATCAAAGAGTACACAGTTTTTATAGGGTGATGGAAGAAAGTTCAGTATAAATGAAAATTGGAGATCATATCCAAGAAAATTTTTGGGTTCAGCAAGGAAATCAGAACTTTATTTGCACGCATTAAAAAACATCCTTTGGGGTGGTTTTTTTGTTTGTTTTGCTTTCAAGTGGTCCTGTTTTGTTTGAAGATGAGGCTGAAAGTATAATTACATTGGAATGTTTATATATACAGTATGTAAAAAGCTGTTTTATTTTTATATTTTGAATGCTTTAAATTAATAAAGAAAATAATAACTGGCATGGATCTTTTTTCCTTTAAAACTGTTCCCTTCCTATCCTTGAGATATATTTAAGTATGACAAAATTACCTTCTCCAAATACTTGCTTTTGATATGAAACAAAATCAACCAATTGCTCTTTCTGGAAGAAGCTGGTGGGGTCAAGTGCAGGCAAAGACATATTTATGTCTTCATGTCTGCACATGCATCTTTAAACAATGCTGAGAAGGTCCCTCTGTTTTTATTGTGCATGCAACTATCATTCATTTTTTAAAAACCATTTTAGCACAATTCATACCAGAGCTTTTGCTTCGTGGGATAGTAATTTTGCAAAACTTTCTCAGAAATAATAAGCACCCTTATGTTGGAGGAACGTGGAATTCTGCATCTCACAGGATAATACAGTAGCTGAATCTTAGTACGCAATTCCAATATGTCAGTGGCTGAGAGCCTAGCCAGGTGTTAGAAAATGGAAGAGTTCACCACAGAGACTTGCAGCCACACTGTAGCAGCCAGTTCCAGTGGCAACTTGTGAGTAAATCAGCAGTAGGACATAATTTGGATCAGAGGATGCTGCATGGGAGGAGGAATTCCTGCCTTCTCACCTGTGCTGTTATGGGGGACTGCAAGAGCCCGCGAGCCATGGGGTGTATTATGCTCTATTGGGTGTCTGCACGTGCACTAAATGTTTAGATGTACTGACTCTTCACAGAGAAAATAACACTTCCCATGACCCTTGGGCTGTTTCAGTGGCTGATAACAGCACAAGAGAGAAGGCAGGGATTCCTCCTCCTCCCATGCAGCAGTCTCAGTACAAATATGGCCTTGCTGCGTTTACTCATGTAGTGCCACAGGGAACTAGCAGCTACATTACAGCTGCAAGTCCCTGTGGTGGATTCATGTAGCTTGTAATGTCTAGTTAGGCTCTGAGAGCAGAGCAGGAAACAATGGACTGCAATGCTGTGAACTAGCCCTGGAGTGGTAGATTTGGATGAGGGAAATTTAAGCCAGGGTGTGAATTTTTTAAAAAAATGGGGAAGGTAATTAAGTGTTACATGCTACAGCAGACACTTTTGGAACCTATTGTTGATAACCTCTTCTCCACTGCTTCCCCAGTATATGGCTAGTTATTACTTTTGAAGAAAATTACTTCTAATGCAAAACTGTCCAGGCTCTGTTATATGTCTGCATATAAAATTATATCTGTTTCTTCTTCTTCTTCTTCTTCTTCTTCTTCTTCTTCTTCTTCTTCTTCTTCTTCTTCTTCTTCTTCTTCTTCTTCTTCTTCTTCTTCTTCTTCTTCTTCTTCCACCAAATGAAGAAATATGTATTCATCCTTTTTCTCAGGACCTGCTCTCAAAAATTCCCACAGGTTCCATGCAATGCATAAAGCATTGTTTGACCATCCTTGAAACACAGCAGATAGGTTGCCACTTTTTTCCTTCAGTATGTGATTTTTGTTTTTTTTACCAGGTTGTTGTTGTTGTTCAGTCACACAGTCGAGTCCGACTCTTCGCAATCCCATGGACCAGATCACACCAGGCCTTCCTGTCTTCCGCCGTCCTCTGAAGTTGGCTCAACTTCATGTTCATTGCATCTATGACACTGTCTAACCATCTCATCCTTTGCCGTCCCCGTCTTCTTTGACCTTCAATTTTTCCCAGCATCAGGGTCTTCTCCAGTGAGTGCTCCCTTCTCATTTGGTGGCCAAAGTATTTGAGCTTCAGTTTCATTATCTGGCCTTCCAGGGAACAGTCAGGGTTGATTTCTTTTAGGATTGACTGATTTGATCTTCTTGCAGTCCAAGGGACTCTCAAGAGTCTTCTCCAGCACCATAGTTCAAAAGAATCTATTCTTCGGCGCTCGGCCTTCCTTATAGTCCAACTCTCACAGCCATACATGACTACTGGGAATACCATTGCTTGGACCATGCGTATTTTTGTTGGCAGGGTGATGTCTCTACTTTTTATCATGCTGTTTAGGTTCGCCATCGCTTTCCTCCCAAGGAGCAGGCGTCTTTTAATTTCATGGCTGCAGTCACAGTCTGCGGTGATCTGGGATCCCAGGAACGTGAAGTCTGTCACTACTTCCACAACTTCCCCTTCTATTTGCCAAGGAGTGATGGGGCCGGATGCCATGATCTTAGTTTTTTTGATGTTAAGCTTCAAACCCACTTTTGCGCTCTCCTCTTTTACCCTGAGCAAGAGGCTCTTTAGGTCCTCTTCACTTTCTGCCATTAGAGTGGTATCGTCTGCATATCTGAGGTTGTTGATCTTTTCCCCAGCAATCTTAATTCCCGCTTGTGATTCATCCAGGCCAGCATTTCGCATGATGTACTCTGCATATATATTAAATAAGCAAGGTGACAGTATACATCCTTGTCGTACTCCTTTTCCTATGCTGAACCAATCAGTTGTTCCATATCCGGTTCTAACTGTCGCTTCTTGGCCCTTATACAGGTTTCTCAAGAGACATGTGAGGTGGTCTGGTACTCCCATCTCTTTAAGGCCCTGCCATAGTTTGTTGTGATCCACACAGTCAAAAGCTTTAGCATAGTCAATGAAGCAGAAGTAGATATTTTTCTGGTACTCTCTTGCTTTCTCCATAATCCAGCGAATGTTGGCAATTTGATCTCTAGTTCCTCTACCTCTTCGAAACCCAGCTTGTACTTCTGGTAGTTCTCTATCCACGTACTGTTGAAGCCTAGCTTGTAGGATCTTGAGCATGACCTTGCTAGCGTGTGATATGAGTGCAATTGTGCGATAGTTTGAACATTCCTTGGCGTTGCCCTTCTTTGGGATTGGAATGTATACTGACCTTTTCCAATCCTGTGGCCACTGTTGCGTTTTCCAAATTTGCTGGCAAATGGAGTGCAGCACTTTAACAGCATCATCTTCTAAGACTTTGAATAGCTCAGCTGGAATACCATCACCTCCACTAGCTTTGTTGTTAGTAATGCTTTCTAAGGCCCATTTAACTTCACATTCCAGGATGTCTGGCTCAAGGTCAGTGATTATACCGTCGTGTTTGTCAAGGACATTGAGGTCTTTCTTGTATAGTTCTTCTGTGTATTCTTGCCATCTTTTCCTAATCTCTTCTGCTTCTGTTAGGTCCCTACCGTTTTTGTCCTTTATCATGGACAGCTTTGCATGGAACGCTCCCTTGATTTCTCCAATTTTCTTGAAGAGATCTCTAGTCATTCCCATTCTATTGTTTTCCTCTATTACTTTGCATTGTTCATTCAGGAAGGCCTTCTTATCTCTCCTTGCTGTTCTCTGGAAATCTGCATTCAGTTGGGTAAATCTTTTCTTTTCACCTTTGCCCTTTGCTTTCCATTTGTAAAGCCTCATTTACGAGGTTAGAAACTCATATAAACCCACACAAACAAAATGGGGTAAAATATAAAATATACAAGTGTGCAGGGAATGAAATTAGTAGTACAACCATTAAAAAATCAGCTGGTGTCCCAATGGTAGACTCTCCATCTGCAATGGAAATTGAAAAACAAGACATAAAACTAACAGGAAAATTATGAAAGCACTATGATGGTGTATTAATAAATTTTGACAGCAATTGCAATTTATGGAATTTAGATATGTTAGCCGTACTCATGACTAATTTTCATGCTAGTTGTTCTCAGATGTACTATTGTAATTTTTTTCTTGATTAAAAAGAAACAGGCTATTCGAGTTGCTAAAATAGCAATGGTCAACAGAGCTACTCATATGAGTAACAACCCTTCCCTATTAACTAGAGCTCCTTCACTCGTCTAACAGTCGCCTGTTGCAGCAGCAGTTTCTTGAGGCCTTGAGGGAGTAGTTCATGCTCAGCAGACTGAGCAGTAAAAACAGTTCCCAGGTGATACCACTTTAGGCTGCAAGCAAGAGCAACCTGCAGCTTTGCACAAAGACAAGCAGATGTCAGACCTCTCTTGGAGTTGCTTGTTTTGTATGTGTGTAAAATGTTTTTTCATGGGGAGACATTTAGCAATGCGCCTGTCCACCTGCATTAGACAATCTAGGCAGGGTTTTACCACCTCCTCTGCTATTTGTGGGAACTAGTCCTAAGGCAGCTTCGTAACTACGTATTCCAAAAACATGCCAAAGTACTACAGCAGCTGCCAGTTGGCATTTTATAGCATTGCTGAAAGGCAGAGAGACAGAGAGAGATAAAGAGAGTCTTTGGGAGGAGAATACTGCGAGGCACTGTGGTGACTGCCAGTCCAGAATTCAAGCATGGTCTGAGGATATTGCCACAGTGGCAGCAATGCAAATAAACAGGTGTTGGAGGGTGGGGTAGGCAGAGCAGGTAAAATTTGCTGTTTGGCTGCTCAGTACTCACCCATAGCCAATTGATATTTGCTTCAGGCAAGTTTTAAATTATATGGTTCTTTTAAATAACTTCTCAACAAAATGTTTTTTGGGGTTTTGTTTGAAAGTCATGTGAGTGCTGTGGTTTCCTGGGTTTAAAGCGCAATCCAAACCATTAACACTTTCACGATGCAGCTCTCAGATTCACTTGTCCCTCATGCCTCTTTCAGCACTGCTGGCAGAAGTTCAAGATGGCCTTCTTCCAATCGGAGCGAAGTTCCCCAACACACACTACCCAGTTCAAAGGCCGGGATTGCCCTGACTTGCTGGTTATTGCCCAAATTCTATCACTCAGGTAGGAAAGGGTAAAGACAAAAAGTACAGTCCGGTTCATGCTTTTACACACATTTGCTTACTCTTGCCACAAATAAGCAGTGCTGTGCCACTTCAGAAAAAATATAATGGGTGTCTTTGCTCAGAGAACAGAAGACCTGCACTGCAAAAATGTGGTTCCAAAAAAAGAAAAAAGAAAAGACGATACCACCATATTCTTAATTCAAATACATTAACATTCTCCCAGTTGTCCTCAAGAGGCCACAAGTCTTTTTTTTTTAAAGGATGCCAATGAGATCCACTCTCCTTGGCCCAAGTAAAATTGAATATATGCTTTACAAAGTCTTTCATGGGTTAGAGTTGCATGCGAGAAATCTTTCTAGTTGTGTAAGCACATGATGTACCATCAGGGATGGCTGAATACATGCTGGTGCTTGAGGTAGAAAACCCCAATCACAGCACTCCTTTCCGTAACACAGATTGTTATCTACTAGGTCAGGGATAGGTAACACCCAGCATATGTGCCAAACAGCAGCACTCCAGACCAGTATGCTCAGCATGGCACTTCTCCCTACCCCCACCCCCTAGGCAAGAGTGTAGATGAGCTGGGATAGGCTCCAGTCAGGGCTGGGAGATGGAAGGGCAGTCTGGAAGTCAGCAGGATCCCAAGAAGGGATCTTCTCCTGTAGAGCAGCAGTTGTCTAAAGTTAGAATTTGAAGTGTGTGCTAGTTGAGACTGAGAGATCAAATGTAAACTTTCCCACTGGCAACCTCACGTCCTACCAGGATTGATCACAAAGAATCACTTAGGCCTCCAGACATTATGCAGGTGTTATTTTCATCCATCTACCGCAGTTGCATTCCTAAATACGTGCAAGGAAAGTTCCCGATAGATCAGCCTGTCTTCCCTTAAAAGGTACCCCAAACCTGCCTCCTGAGACAGATGCCTCTCACCTCAGCAAAGCATTTATATTGGTCCAGGTCATCTAAAAGCAACATTTAAAAAAAAAAACCCAAAATGGTTGTAACTGCTGTTTAGTGCTCAGGAGCTATGTAGGCACAAGGGTAGGACAACTTTTTTCTTTCATATATACACTCTTCTATTAAGTACTTAAAATCATAGTTTCAGTATTCATGTCAGTTTCTGAAGAGTTTGATAATATATCCCATTGCCTTCAATTTTCAACTGATTTAACTCCCTAAATTTAGAAAAGAAGGAGTTCGACTTACTCGTATAGACAACAGCTGCAATCTAGAGCAGAATTCCAATCTAGAGCTTAAACTCCACTGAATTAATGGGGTTTAAATGTACATAATTGTGCACTGGGCAGATCCCCATTCAGGATTGCAACTTATATTTTATTCATCAAATAACTATATCCTTAAAGAAAGTTACAATAACTGGGCAGGTCCATAGAATATGGATAAAATCAGGCCTTTAATTTTTTATAGTCAGGCCTTTAATTACCTTCTTCTAGTTCATGCATTTTTCACGTTTTATGATGCTGAAAAGAATGGGGCCTTCCATTATTTTCTGTGCATCAGCAAATGTTTTTGATGAGCACTGGATGATTTGATTCCCCTCAAGTACGCACACATAGACACACACTTATAGGGCAGCTCTTGTTATATAGAACTCAAAATGCATAAAGAAACATCGGGAAGCTTTGGATAACACACATTACGTGAAATAGTATTTCTTTTTGAAATGTGCTCAGAATGGAGGTAAACATGTATGAGGAAAAATTTCAGTGCCTTTAATAAATGATAATTAATATGTTGTGTTGCTGAGAAAAGTACTATTTACTCTTTTAGTGCAAGTTTTAATGTGCCAATCAATCAATTAATTGATTACATGATTGGTCAGCTGATTATTGGGGCAATTTTAAACCGTGGAATGGTAAATTAAGGACATATGTCTATTTTTTCAGGCTATATTGGTTCTGATTCATATTACAAGAGTAGACCAGCTATACTAAAAATGCACTGATGCTTCCTGCAAATGCTGTCCTCAGCAATTTTAAGCAAATTTTCATTTCCGGACAGGTTTTGGAACATGGAGGTCCTGTTCTTATGTAAATGTAAATGTGAATATTAAGCATGATCTTTTGCCAATAAGAGGAAACTTTTGTTTATTCAATTGTAAATGATCTTACGCATCCTTCAACTTTTCAATATGGAACATAAATAAAGGGTTTGCCCAGAGTAACTAACATTAATTGATTATTTTATCAATTAGTTAATCAAGCAAAAGGCAGATGGTTCATTATCATCATTATTATTGTTATTAGTATTATCCATGTATCATCATCAATCTGCACAGTACATTACAGAGTAACAATCTAAGAATTAAGCATTCTTCAATTGGTTGTACTTTTTGCCCTTTTAAAATTCATGTCCTTTTATTAGCTTTGTTTTCCTTTGGTGGAATGGCTCATTCCTGGAATATGACCTTGTGATTCAATAGCTCAGCATCACCAACCTTCACATACTTTCCTGATGGTTGAAAAACAAAGCGCATTGCCAGACTACATATATACCTATTAATACCTATTACTTATATTTGCTTCCATGTTTATACTTGAACATACCGTATTTTTCGGACCATAAGACGCACCTGACCATAAGACGCACCTAGTTTTTAGAGGAGGAAAACAGGGAAAAAATATTCTGAACCCTGGGGCTGTCATTCCAGTTGTCTGAATAAAACTTGGTCTTAAAGGTGCCACTGGACTGTTTTGGTTTACTGGCTATGGGGGGGGGATGAGCAGATCTGCCCTCACAGAGAAGCCAGAGCTGGTTCCTGAATAAAACTTGGTCTTAAAGGTGCCACTGGACTGGAGAAAGACTTCCCCCTCCCCCTCTGGATGGAAGGAACTTGAAGGGCTCAGCAGCAGAAAAC
>NW_015169196.1:608550-613632 GCF_001447785.1 Gekko japonicus
GGGGAGGGGAGGGGGGAGGTGCAGCTGCGACAGGATGGATGCCAGCAGCGCGGGAAAACCAGCCCGGGAGAGCAGGGAGCGATTTGTCTGCTGCATCAATCACTTTCCTCTGGAGCCTGCCTTCCTGAGCTGCTGGCATTACAGTTGTGAGTTGGAGGCTAAGAAGCCTCAGCGCTCTCCCAGACGCGGCGGCGGGGGGGGGGCAGTGCCGCCTTCGGTCCATAAGACGCACTCACTTTTCCTCCCACTTTTTTTCGAAGAAAAAGTGCGTCTTATGGTCCGAAAAATACGGTAGTTTAAAATCAGTAACTGCTTTAAACAGAATGTTGCTTTAGGAATTACACTTCTGATCACCAGTGTTCTTGAAACCATCCATAAGCGTACTCATAAACCAGAAGCATCACTGCACCACCTAGAAAAGAAAATACTACTTTGTGAAATAAAACAATTAGCCCCTTTAGGAATGTATTCTGCATACATGGCATTTGACCACAGGAAGTTAGAATCTGATGTAAAAATATACAAATATATAAAGTTTCTTTATATATCTGGTCTGTAGGTCTCCTGCTTGTCACAGGGCGAGGGTGTGGTGAATGAACCTGCCTTCTACCACGTACAGTTTCATCTGATGTAGGGACACTGTATGTGTGCATATGGTCTGATTCATGCAATCTCTTCTCCCCTTTCTTCTAAAATGGGCTTAGATATGTATGGCCCTACATGCAAAGCACCATTTAGGGAGTGTTGCAAACTATGTCCTCAATACACCAAGATAATCCACAAATCAGGTGAGTGTATGAACCAAATCATCCCTTTCTGTCTTGCAGCTGAATGTGTATGAAGTGACTTGGTTTAAAAAGTTAGGAATTTACATGATCTGAAAGTTATCTGTGGTTATTCACACAGCACCAGGTAATGAAGCTTGGGTGAGGAGAAAAATATTTAGAGGCTAAATAGAGGCTAGGTAAGAGGAAAATATTCTGAAGAAAGATTACAAAGATATACCAGCTATGGCACCAGCTCTGTAGGCATCAGCCTGCTTTACCAAACACAAAAAAGTGAATTGCCATTTTAGCCCTGTACAGATGGTAAAAGAGTACAGAACGGAACATGTGGAGAAGGAAAATGGGACTACACCTACTGGCAAACTTCCATGCATTGATCAAAATCTATTCTACCTGGATATGCCTCAAATCTACACAAGCTTTCAACACATGAATCTGACTATTAGTTTTTGCCAGCTAGAGATTATGCTTCCACAATATATGTGAGCATGCTGTTGTGCAAAAGTTTCAGACATAATTCCAGAAGGGCAGCAATGTTAGCCTGTTGCAGCCAAAGTAAACAGGAATCTAGTGGCACTTTAAAGACTAACAATATCTTACTCCAAGAGATATTTTCATGGACTACAGCTCAGTGTGTGGAGGTCAGGGGTGGACCAGCAGGCATTATTTCGGTCTACCCCTCCACATGTTTTGACTATACAGGACTAAACTGATGTATATCTGGAGTATAAAATGTAGATGCCATACACAAGAATTGGAGTAACATACATAACAGAAAAACAATATGGCTACTGTGGTTGGAATGAAATCCTGATCCTGTTCCTGACAAGGAGGACAGGGCCACCAGACCCTGACTTCTTCCTGCAGCTGTCTCCTGTTCGGTTTCTGCCTCCACAGCTGGACCCAAATATTGGTGGCTATTATCTCAATTATTCACCTCCTGTGATTTTCCTGTGTGGATACGAAAATCCACAAGGTGAACGATTACAGTAACACACTATCCAACCATGTGTGTGTCCACTCTATATCTATGTTACAATTTGAGCTGTGAAAGGAGCACGAAGGTCTAGAATAGAAAGGCAATAAAGCAGCAAGAGAAACCTTTTCAACAAGAGGTTGATTTCAGTATTCAGTTTGTTGTCGTTGTTTGTGTATTATGGGTCTTAAGACATGGTAACAGATATCAAAACAATGATTGAGTAAAATTACCTGGGCCTAGTCTCATAATCTTAGGGACCAGTCCTTTGTACAAAGCTAGAAATCTGTGGGAAAAAAGATGATGGAGAATATTTTTACTTATTGGTTTATGTGTATTAAATCATTTGGACAACGTGCAAAAACAGTTATGTGAAGTAATATATATTTTGGCAATACAAAATATCTTAATTCTAGACCAGTGTATGCGGTTGATTAATGTTCAACTGCAATAGCTAAACTGTGATCTCTTCTAGTCAAGACGTGATTTGAATTAATGAGACACCTTGATCATAGCAGCTGGGCTACACATATTTAGCCACAGCTATTCTTAAATAAGGCTGTTATTGTTAAACACACACAAGAAGTAATTACAAATGAAAATTCTAGGATGCTGCTTCCACATCGGATGAAGGGAGTGTTGACTCTCAAAACCTTATACCCTGTAAATCTTGCTGATCTATAAGGTGCTACTGGGCTTGAATCTTGCTTTCATACTAGTTATACATATGAGAAACAGTATCCTGTGGTTTGGTATAAATGTACCCAAATGACAGTATGAAATCCTACGCAGTCTAACCCCACAGAAATCAATGGATGTAGACAGAAATACTGCATATCTATTGGTCTATCGAAAATGTTCATATTCTCATACTTAGCCTACCAAAATATTCTAAAAGCACAGAAAAAGAGAGTAAAATGCTAAACCAAATGCTATTGATTTCTGTATTAATGCACTTTTTACAAACCAAGCTAGAAATGTGGACAATTAAGAATGCTTTTCGATCTGTCAAAGTTGACCACTCCTTTTGAGCGTGATTTCGTAAAATTAATTCAGGACTATGGGGTTTTCAAGGCAAGAGAGGAGCAGAGGTGGTTTGCCATTGCCCTCCTCTGCATAGCAAGAGGAGTCTTCCTTGGTGGTCTCCCATCCAAGTACTAACTGTGGCCAACAATTCTTAGCTTCCCAGCTCTGACAAGCTTGGTCTAAGCTGGGCTATTCAGGCTGCTATGATTTCAAATACTGAAAAATATTCCTAGGCCGGCATTGGGCCAATTAAAATATGTTCAGGTGGGCATTTTTAGAATCAGTCACAACAGCTTTATTTTCATTGTGCTGTTCTCTGGTCACTTTGTGGGATTCCAATAGGGAGCTGGGTTGTCTTGTACTGCATGCATCCAATGTATCCAATAATGATCGTCTTTGGGTATTGTTTTAGAGCAATGTGACAATAATTTTGCAGATGAAAATCCACAAAATGTAGATGATGGAATTGTTCTATGCACATTTCTGAAATGCAGAACTCCTGAGCATTCCTGATTTGTAAGCACTATGCAGGGTTGTTTTTATGGGCCTCATCAAATCTGAAATATATCAGTGTGCTTTTAGGGACTCCTATGAACATACCAGAGGTCTGTATATTTATGATTAAAATAAGAATGCTTTACCCTTCTTCTTTATAGATCGTTGCCATAGTTTTAAAACAGGTTCTGTACTTGATCTCTCCAGGAACCGGCTGTGGTCCCTGAATCCTACTTTTTGCAACATCAAATGGGATGTTAATAATTGAAGCTATTGTTCCTGAGACTAGCCCGATCCCAAATTTTCTCAGAAACTCCAAGGCTGGATCCTAGAGAAATAAACAAACAAGACTGAGACTGAAAGGAGAAAAGAAAGAAACTAAAAAGGGAACAGGAGTATCTCAATTGGTTAAAGACTATAAGGTAATATGCATTCAATCAGAATGCTTGCACGACACGACACACTCCTGTTATTCTAGCGGAACACATTAGGATTTCCTACACTGGAGCTTGTTTTCCTGACAATCCTATTGGCTATGTTTTTACACATGGCCTAAATTGCTGAAGTACACATTTCCTCACACAGGATTTATAAACACAGTTCATAAAGCAAGACTGGTACGGGCATATGGGGATGATTTGTATAATTGGGCTTCACAATGTACTTAGTATTACTGTATCAAAACGGGAGAAATCCAAGCACACTATTAGCTAATTGGCCAGAATATTTTACAAATGACAGCAACTTCCACCATGAAGCCTACTAAAATGCTCATTTGTGTGTTGGACCCCCAAATGTTAAATTAAATAAAGACTAATCTCAGTCTGCCGCTTTCCCCTCCAGGTTTTTTACATTTAGTTTCACGTGTCGCTGATGCGCTGGGCTAAGCAGTGCTGGCTTCCTGCTATTAACAATCCAGCAGCGGTGCAACTGCAAAGCAGACTTCTGCGCTCCATGCATTATAAACAGGAGTAACTCACTAAGCTAATTGGCTGAAGAATTTACAACACATTGTTCCCCAAACCCTCTCTTTGGCTGTGGCTAAAAAGGTAGAAGCTGGTTATAAAGCCAAGCCTGAAACAACGTTTTTCTGTATGAGCTGAGACAATCCAACTGTGTTCATTTTTCCTCAGACAGCCTTTCTACCAAGGTACCCTCCAGCACATCAAAGCATGCAATTAGTTTATTTGGAAGTGAAATTTTCCTTAATAAATTCTAATCCCATGTGTGCAACAGTGGAAGTTGCAGCGAACCCTGCCATACAGCATTTCCCAGCTCGTTTAAATTATTTCTAAAATTCTCCTCCTTCTGTTTTTGCCCTGTAGGAGCAAGTAAAAAACCCGCCAAAATATTAAATAATGTTCTGCAGACAAAACCCACTGCGTGGAAGAGGACTCTTTGGCAAGAATAAATCAGGTGTAAAATCCACATACAGGATCAGGCTAGAGTCAGCATTGTCTTTAATACTGAAAAACAGGACAGCAAGTGAAGTTTCATTTATTTACTTACAGTCTACCTTTCTCACTGAGTGTCAAGGTGGATAACAAAATTAGCGGTCAATGCAATAAAAAGTATAATACCATACACAATGCAAAAAACACCAAAAATAGAAGACAATGCATGAAAAACAAGACAATGCAAAAAACACCAAAAATAGAAGACAGTGCATGAGAAACAAGACACTCCATATAATACACAGTGCAATAAAAAGTAATCCTGTTCTCTCTACAGAAGCACCCTCCTGCATAATTCCAATTTACTACAACCCTTTCCCCTTTGTATAAATGCCATCCTTAAAAA
>NW_015169196.1:613686-625265 GCF_001447785.1 Gekko japonicus
GCAGGTACATTTATGGCAACCATTAGGATAAACCTGCAAAGCTTCTGCATCCAGTTCAGCCTTTTAGTGTTCCTGGGTTCAGCTCAAGACCCTTTTATTGCTTCTTAGAATTAGCTGCCTCCTGCCCTAAAAATCCTATGCAGGTGTGCCATCATCACCCGCAAACTATACCCCTCTGATCTGACTGTCATTCTCTTTACTAACTGAATAGGAATGCTCTTTCTATAAATTATCTAGTTTTAAGACCTAGTTACTACTAAAGCTTTAAACCAGTGACTGGATTGTACCCCTTTGGACCACAGCTCTTCTCTTCAAGAGAACGTTTTGCATGGAGGAGCATTCAGTCATGTGATTTGCAGCTGACATAATGAAGCCCAGATACAGGTTTATTCCCTCAAGGAGAATTAGGTCTAGGTGTGGATGTAACACAGACAGGGAAGTTCACACACATGAAATAGCTTGCTAGGCCAACACAACAAATGCGCACAAAGAATAGTATGATACATGTGGGAAAATTGTTACATGCAACAATCACATGTCCATGTGTTTCCCAGCACATACACATACATACAACCATCACACATTTTGATCTGCATGAGGATTTCATGGTATTCTTTTTTTTTTTTTAAGTGTTTGCTATGCAGGCATGTACAATGCATGCCACAACAAAAACCATAATTCGTTTCAGTGAATTCTGCTTCCATTTAACATCTTTAGGATCCCAAATTAATATACAGTGTTGCCAATATACTGCAAAGAAGGATCTATTGGAACCTTGAACAATTAGTAAAATAAATAAACCACAGGAAAAACAAAGTGAAATAAATTGCACACCGGTTTGTTGTTAAATACAGATGCGCAAAATCTAACGCTGAATGACCAGTTTCCTCTGATTCACTCAGAGACTGTGAGTAGTTTGTTCATCTAAAGAATACACATTTGAACATTTATTTGCAGTTTGAACACTTATGGCCAACACATGCCATTTCTTTGATTTGGGCAATCAACATAAAAGAATTATTGATTTTGGCAAATGTTACAAACAATGCTAATTAGGGTGCAAATTTAATGCACAGTTAGCACTGTTGACAGCTAAAAGGCTCGTATGCTCATTTCAATACATTTCCCAGCTTATTTTGCAGACAGTAAGAAACATATGCATGGTCAAAGGCTTACACAAACATAAGAGATGCAATTTTTAAATACAAGTTTTTGTTAATATTATAGAATCTCTTTTGAGGTTTACTCCAGGAAGCATGTGAAACAGACCATTTTAAAAACAATTACAACCCTAATCTTTTGAACTCTGAATGAAAAGCTCCCCCCCCCATTAAGTGCAAGACAAAAAAGCAAGTCCCTTTAAATTTATGAAAAAAATCAGGTCAGATTTCAAATGATTATTAATTATAGTCCTTCTTTAGATGTCATAGTAGTGTCTAGATGAACTCTGAATGAAAAGCTCCCCCCCCCCCATTAAGCGCAAGACAAAAAAAAGTTCCCTTTAAATTTATGAAAAAATCAGGTCAGATTTCAAATCATTATTAATTATAGCCCTTCTTTAGATGTCATAGTAGTGTCTAGAGTTCAGGGAAATGAAAAACATTCTGCATTGGAAAAACATTCTGCATTGGGGCTCAAAGAAGCCTAATTTATTTCACGTTAAAGTCACTGGAAAAGATGCTGGGAGAGAGTTATGAATGCCCCAGCTGGGAAGCTGATATGCTCAATGTGTGCAATAATGTTTACCTGAACATTGTGACAAAGTGTCCCCACCAGGAGTTCTTTCCCAGGTAATTACTTTTGCCTTCCAGAAGAAACTATTCTCACCTACACAGTTTTAAGCTATCAAAATCAATGGCAATCAGATTGTACATCTACATTAACTAACTTGGTTTGGGACAGGATATGGTCTTCCCCATCTATCACATCACGTCCTCTCAACATCCAAGCTCAAAGTTATAATCTATTGACAAGGTGGTACCTTACCCCAGCTAGATCACACAAAATTTCTAACCAATATTCATCCCTTTGTTGGCAGTCCTGTGGGGAAGAGGGCACCTTTTTACACTGCTGGTGGTCTTGTATTAAAGTTCAACCTTTTTGGTCTAAGATTCTTATGTATATTAATAATACCACAGGTTATGATCTTCCTCAGCTCCCAGAATTTATCTTATTAGATCTATGGTGTGACTCACATATACTGAAAATTCACTGTGAACTAATTTCAATCCTACTAACAGCAGCAAAGGTTGTTATAGCAAGTAACTGGAAATCCACCAATAAACTGTCAGTTTCATACTGGTATTCGAAAATATGGAATTACTATGCAATGGACAAAATTTCCGATAAAGTTGTAAAATATAATGTTTCTAGTCCTAACCACTCTGAATTTCAGTTGAAATTGTTTCCTTTCTTATAAACAGTTTTTAACAATGGTAATTTATCTTGTTATTCTGTACCAAAGAAATATTAAGAGGTTTTTCATATTATGTAATTTGAACTGCATCAGTTTATTAGTTCTTCGTTATTATGATGTTTTTCATATATACATGTTTACTTGTTAAGTTATAAAACTCAAAATAAAGAAAAAATAATTTTAAAATGTTTAAGAATGGCACAGTTGCTGGCTCCTCCCATAATTTGGATTCCACACACAGCTCCAATAACATTTGAACAACAGAATTTCATGGGGGGAGGGGTATATTACCCGGCAAAGTTCCCCATGAGCCCTTCATGATATTTTGTTCAGCCACAGTGGGATGCTTTAACCACATTCCTGCATTAAAGGAGAAATCAGCCCCAGAAGTCCAACTCAAGGTCTTAGCATAATTGTCTTGATCTCACAGTCATTGGGCAGTTATAATACTGTTGTCTCTAAGCACTCCAAACATGCTACTTAGTCACTAGGTTTGTTCAGGTTTGAAGACAAGATGCTTAAAGCTAGGAATACAATAAAACAAACATGTCAGCATCAGTTTTGGCATGCAGGAGCTGCATTATAATCTGTCAGAAGCTCGTAAGTCAAAATAAACCCATGGGTAACCAAATCTTCAGGTTAAAACTGAGAAAAGAAAACATCAAGTTAGGACAGGATGTAGCATAGAAAGAACCAAAGGTGCATACTTTGGCCTGGTTCAGACATGCAAAAGGAAGAGGTGGCAGTGATCAGAGCCCTGAGGTGGTAGAAGGGACTGTCCCACTTCATGCTGCAGGTGATAGATTCTGGCTTTGAATATTCCTTTACATAAAAACTCAAATAGAAAACTAGGAATGCATGGAGAATGCTTCCCGCTTCCCTTTGTGTACTGTGCTGGTTTCCCATTTCTATGATATGGGAGCATTCCCAAATGTGATTGTTCACCATCAGTCTGTTATTCTATCACCTCATTCCCTTGCATATGTGAACCAGGTCTACGACAGCATTGAGAAGTTAGGCAGGTTGTAGAAAGGTAAAACAGAAAAGGAAGGAAGGCTCTATAAAATCATCATACATAGTAAATCTACAAAAACCAGGAACACTGCAGAGGCAGAGTGTCCGGTCTGTTCAGGTTGTTTTGAAATTAAGGGTGCCTAGCAAGGTGCTCGGGTTTGATGAAAACTCAAGAGTAACAGTATGAATGCTCCAAACCAGACAACAAATTGGCAAATAAGTTCCATTCTAACTAAATGAAGAATATTACACATGGGGAAAATTCCCCCCCCCCTCAAGGGTCTGTGTCTATTCAGGAAAGAGAATTTGAGGTTGGAAGACATGAAGTTGACTGATACTGAATCAGACCATTGGTTGCCTAGGATCAGTATCCTCAACTCAGACTGGCAGCAGCTCTAGAATTTCCAGCAGAGTTCTTTCACATCACCTACTACCGGATCCTTTTAACTGGAGATGCTAGGGATAGAATCTGGGACCTCCTGCTTGCCAAACAGAGGCTCTGAGACATGGCCCAGGAGGTACACCTGAAAATAAATCAGTATATTTCAGTTTCATATTTCAGAAGGAGAATAAATACTGGTATTTGATGGTATTTGGTGCCTCCAAGTATTGTTTTGGGATTTGGTTTCAGGTTTTTCTGGGGTTCTGGAATCTGGGTTCCATTATTCCTTACAGGGGCTTTTTCCAGGGGGCTGGAGAGACTGTTTTTCAACCAAATGACTTCAAAACTGCAGGGGAGCTAGTGCTGCCTGTCCACGAAAAAGTAAGAGTCCAGTAGCGCCTTAACAAAATTTGTGGCAGGGTATGAGCTTTTGTGAATCACTGCTCACTTCTTCAGATACAACTAGAATGCGAGTCCATCAGTCCTATATATTGGAAAGTGGAGTGATTTTAGATGCCAAATGGCATTAGCAGGCAAATGACAATAGAAGGTGTGATTGGATTAGGTGTGATATTCAGAGCGGTAGTCGGTGTGGAGAAATCAGCACTCGTAATGAGGAAATCTAGGTCTCAAATCCAATTTCCAATATATAGGACTAATGGCTCGTATTGAGGAAATCTAGGTCTCGAATCCAATTTCCAATATATAGGACTAATGGACTCACATTCTAGCTGTATCTGAAGAAGTGAGCAGTGTTTGTTAGTCTTTAAGGTGCTACTGAACTCTTGCACTTTACCACTACTCATTTTGATCTGTCCAGTAAAGACACCCAGGTTTCAAGTTAATTGAACCAAGGTGAATTGGACTAATTCTACAGGCCCCTGAAAAAGGTGCTCTATGCTTGGGTCACCCAGGCTGGGAGCAGCCTTCCCTGGCCCGGGTGAGACTTATGTCAGCTGTGAGCCTCTGTTTGGGTCTGGGCAACATTTATCCCAGATATGAGATGCCATCCTATTGCCTGGGAAACCTGTAAAAGGGAAAAGAAGCAGGCCTGAGATCCTTAAAATGCCAGCCCTGGATATTCCTGAACACTTCCGGAAATATATTGTACCCAGCTACCAGTATTCCCGAGATTCCCAAAGACCGTTCCAGATACCCAGATATTCCCAGAAATACTGATACGGTAATTTTCAGGTATATATTCAGACCAGATATATCCAAGTGCTGGTGGCCTTCTTCCTCTGCCTTCACAATATCTTCAGAAGGGAGATAATAATTTTGGTCTAACTTGCAGGGCTGTGGTCATGAAAACAAAATACATGAAGTACTTTGGACACTGAAAGTGCTCTGCAAATGACCATCAAGTTTTCACTCCATCCTTAAAGTTTGGTTTCCTGGATTATCTAACACTAAGCTTTCAGGGACTTGATAACCAGACCAATTCCTATGTCCACCCATTCCCGTTTCCCTTTAACTGACTCTAAATTACTTTGAACATTCTATGCTCCTGGAGCACCCTAGAGCAGGGTGTGTGTGTGTGTGGGGGGGTATTTTTCTTTTGGTTAAATTACAAAATCACATTTTTCTTCATACTTGGGAAGTCCCCCAAGTACATAAAAAGTCTTACCAGGTATGTGGGTGGCCTGGTTTTATTGCTTCTGTGATTGGCATAAACCACACAGTTTATCATTAAGTGTTTAGTTACATGATCATATAAAAAGGCATCTTTTTAACAGAAGGTCCAGGGGCTACGTTTTCAATGGGGAGACTGATGAGGGCTAGATGACTTTTCCCCACTTCCTTTTTAGCCATTTTCCAACTGAAAAAGCTATCCCAATCCCATCTAGAGAAAACTCCCAGGTACCCATATTTTTCCTCCAGTGGGGGTGAAAGTGGTATGAGGGGAAGCAGCGGGGAAACAGTAGAGAAGGAAATGGTTATACGGTTCCCCTCCACCCACACCACCTATCCTGGCATCCTTCTCTTCCTTGAAAAACCAGTTGCAGCAGCTACATTTACAAAAGAAAAAAATGTATCTTAATATCATAATGGAACTAACTGTGATGTGTAGTTCTACACATAGTAATGATAATAAAGACAGTACTTCCTCTAAAATGGACGGGCTGACAGGTGGGACTTCCATGGGTGAGCCTCCTGTGAACCCATGGGGGAGAAGAAAGAAGCCCTTTGGTGGGGGGTGGAATGAGAGGAAAGTGTGGCAGGAGAGGCTGTAGCGGCCTCACTTTGTGGAGCAGTCAAGGAAGCAGTTCTGAGTTCTGTGAGGGAGAAAGGGAGCTAATAAACATTTTAAATAAATAAATAAAGGAATTCCCTAGTGTCAGCCAAATTGCCTTATTCACGGCCTTACTAGTTTGCTTCTTTTTCAGAACTGCACTGCACTTACCTTATTGACAGGAATGATGTTTTTCACATTAAAGTAGAATCCAAAATAAACCATATTAAAAACTCCATGGCGTCCCAGGGTGGCAGGTAACCCTTTGTTGAGCCCCTGGAGTCCGAACCCATTGGCTTGAATAATCTGCTGAGCTTTGGCAAAAGAGGATGGTTGCTGTATGAACAAAGCAAAATGCACAAGGTGCTTATATACACACACACACACAATTTACAAACTTATTTCAAAATGAGAACTAGTAGAGTGTCAGACTAGGATCTGGGAGACCCAGGTTTGAATCCCTACTTTGCCTCGAAAAGGACAGTGACCTTGGGCCAGATGCTAGGGTGGTCAATAGGCCTAGAGGAAATGTTCTGTCCCTTTAATAGAAGCTTACTGTGTGGAAATGAGCAATTGAAGCTTTTCACGGCATCGAGGCAGAGAACATCACCAGGTAAATAACATCCTATTAAGCCTCTATTAAAAGGACAGGACATTTTTCGCCTGGCATTTTGGCAAACCTACCAATCACTGTCTCTCCACTTAAACTACCTCATAGGGTTGTTGTGAGGGTAAATGGAGGGAGAGAGAATGATGTTGTAAGCTAGGCTGGGTTCTCATCAGAGAGAAAAGCAGACATAAATAAATATATGAAATCTGATGACTAACCAATATTGTGAAGACGATTGTACTCTGTATTAAAAATGGAATATTTATCAGGATATATATTTATTATTTATTTATATATTAATTCCCACAATCTCAGGAATGCAGGGTTGTGGGCGATGTACATCACTCATAAAAACATCAAGGTAAAACAGTTAAAACATTAATAAGCTATTTCAAACAAAAAGATGGTATATATCAGCTTGTCCCATTACAGACTGCAGACCACTTCATGGGCGGGGGGGGGAGGGTAAAACAAATATGGAAAGTAGCTGGGGCACAAAGGGTGCCAGTTATGATGGAAACCTTTGCTGACCTCAACCAAAGGCCTTGCGGAACATCTCTGCCTTACAGGCCCTGCAGAATTGCATAAGGTCCAGCAGGGCCCTGATGGTATTTGGCAGATGGTTCCACCTGGTTGGGGCCAGGACCGAAAAGGCCCCAGCCCTGGTCGAGGACAGCCAGATAGCTTGAAGAGCATAGTGCTCTTCCAGGGACATAGTGGAAGAGACGGTCCCGTAGATATGTCGGTCCCTGACCGCTCAAGGCCTTGTAGGGCAATACCAAAACCTTGAACTTGACTCAGTATTCTACTGGAAGCCAGTGTAGCTGGCACAGCACTGGATGTATATGTGCCATCTGTGGCATTCCCGTCAGGACTCACACCACTGCATTCTGGATCAGCTGGAGCTTCCGGGTCAGTTTCAAGGGCAGGCCAGCATACAGGGAGTTACAGCAGTCTAGCCTGGAGGTGACTGTTGCATGGATTACTGTGGCTAGGTCGGGTTATGACAGGAAGGGGGCCAATTGTCGAACCTGGCATGACCTGGGCCTCCATATTCAAGGCGGAATCCAAAATCACTCCCAGATTCTTGATGGACTGCACCAGTGTCAGTGGCACCCCATCAAGAGCAGGCAGCCTATATCCCAACCAGTGCTCCCTCTAAGCTGTGGAGTCTTGTATGTTAAGAGGTATCTGGAGGACACACTTTCCCCCAGCGCAACCCTCTGTCCATGAAAAGTCCTTAGACGAAGGTAGTGATTCAGCTCTAAGGCTTTATTAAAGGTTCAGAACAACTTTAGCCGGCTTGCAGGCCGGTTTATATTCCCTGAAAACCCCACACCCAAAACATCCCCCCACTCCCGTGATTGGTTATTACAGTGGCCGAGAATTCCATAGGCTCTCAGCCTGGAGCCTAGCCTTCCGATTGGAGCAGGCTAGGATCCGTGTCATCCATTGTGTGTCTGAGTGAAGCTCGGAGGTTTCACCCGACCGTGTGGAGACCTTGCCTTGAACGTGGTCTGATATGAGTACATTACAGTCCCTGATCTTGGAGAAATGAGGTAAGCCACTGAAGGGCCGGCCCCCATACTCCTATGTCGGCAAGGCGGTGGGTCAAAAGGTCATAGTTGACCATGTTGAATGCTGCTGTAAGATCTAATAATAATGGCAGCACCAACTCGTCTCAATCCAGCTGCTTGCGGAGGAAGAGGGAAAAGATGTGCTTGTAGTATTTGTCTAGTCATATTCTTTTCTCTTCTGAACTCTAGTTATCATATTTGCTTATCACAGAGAAATGATAATATTACATGAATGGGTGCAGTAGAATGCCCATCAGTTAGGGGGGTGTCCCCACAAAAGGGTCATAGTTGTTTCCACTGGTTTAATGGGAAAGGCATTTCCCATTTCCCTTGCTCATCTTCCCTTTCCCACCCCTCATCTCCATTTATGACGAAACTTTAAAGGACTGCACCCCAGGCACCATCAATTTCAGGCAGATAAAAAGAAAGTACCCTTATTTTATAGGCAATTAAAATTCTCACTTGCAGAGCAGGAATAGACAGGTGTGCATCAGTACATGAGTGAGATTTCCTTTCCTTTCTCAGGATCCTGGAGCAATGTGTGTGTCTGTGCTTGAGTGTGCAGGCTGGGGAACTAATCGGAGAACTAAATGCTTTCTATGTTCTGTTTCTTTCAACATTCTCTCCTAATCTAGCTGAGTTCATGTATTAAAAACCTAGAGAAAATGTGTTTTAAACTATGTACAACAGTAAAACAAAGAGGATGGGAGATGAAGAAGCAGGATTAAGTTCCCTTACCTGTGTGCTCTGTTATTGTTTAAAAACAGAACTCCTGCTTTATATGTGAATTGGCCATTATACATTTCACATACACACCAAGTGCAGCATTTTAAAATAAAATAAAGCTGCTTGGGAGATTTTGGACCCTACCGCTATGGTGTTTTCTGGTAAAGAGAGATGCTCTGCTCCTTCATTGTCACTAATCAATCTCACACTTCTTTAATGTGTGCTTTTGTTCTTTAAAGACATTGGGGAGGTAGAGCTGTAAGTCTCTGGGTGATTTCCCACAAGTGCTGCTCCGCGCTCACTCTTCTCTTTGGCCCGATGGTACGTGTCAATTTCACACAAGCTGCTGCGCGACCGCATTTTGCCCCGCAGCTTCATGCGATTTTCCCCGCCTCTTCTCAATCCTGTTTTTTGAGGACTGAGTAGACGCGGGGGAAATCGCACGAAGCTGCGGGGCAAAATGCGACCGCACAGCAGCTTGTGTGAAATTGACACGTACCATCAGGGCAAAAGGGAGGAGTGAGCGCACGGAGTAGCACTTGTGGGAAACCCTACCCCTGTTTCTACTTCCCCAGTCTCATCAGCCTTGCCTACCCGAAAAACATTTGCCTTGTTATTTACAGGGCAGCCAGACACACGTCTTATTGCAGGAAGTCTTTGCTTCTGTTCTCCCCACATCTTCCCTGCGCACCTGTTGGTGAGTGTAAGCACATCTTTGTCCCTGCCTAACAGCACAGCCTCAGATAACAAAACAGCTCATGCAACGACAATGACCATGCATATAGAGAATCAGAAACCCCTTCCAAATCTGGTGAGAGTACACTGAAATGCTGTTCACATAAACACTAATTGACAAAATTCTGTTTGGTGGGAAGATGGAATAATTTGTTTGGGTTGGATGTTGTTCTTGTTAGGCACATAACTGCCAACTCACTTTCTCCCCTCTGAAATCCGACTGCTAGGAAAACAAAACAATACACCAAAAGGACAGAATAAATACCACATTGGAAGAGTTTCAGTCATTTCCAAGCATGAGGAATTAATTTGCTTGGATTTGAGTCACTTAGGCATGGTACAGATGGGATCTTGATTAGAAAATTTCCAGCT
The DNA here is from genome assembly GCF_001447785.1 of Gekko japonicus. Classification (NCBI taxonomy): domain Eukaryota; kingdom Metazoa; phylum Chordata; class Lepidosauria; order Squamata; family Gekkonidae; genus Gekko; species Gekko japonicus. The sequence continues at coordinate 623,752 of NW_015169196.1, forward strand.
GTACATCTCTACCAATAATGAGGGATGCTTCACCTGCTATATTATCACACAATCCCCTCCCCCCGATAATTGATAAGTTCAACACACAAATCATACGAATGTGGGTGGGTGTGTCTAAGTGTCTGTGAAGTAACAAAATCTATTCAAGTCATGGCTGATGTATTGATTATTTTAGAATTCAGTGCTACCAAGGGCATGCAAATATTTAACACATCTTCTTGTGGGAAGATTCAAGGCACAAAAAGAGGGAAATGGAGCTGCCCTGATCACAGCAGCTGTAAATTCTTCTGGCAAGGTGGGTTCTTAGTCAAAGGTCTATAGGGTAGGCTTGCCTAGTCCTGACTGCACCTGTTTTTTTAACGGCTAAGGAATCATTAGATACAAGCATTGCCCAGGTGATTCGGCCTGTCTTCTCATCCTCTCTTTTATATAGCAAGTATGGCTCCAGCTGCCAAAATTACTGCCATACCACAGGAGCAGAAGATAACATTCCTGTAGATTAACTCATCAGCTCCTTAGGGGAAGTGAATGCTCTGTTGGCGATACATAGTACTTACAAAGGACGTTTTGGTTGAACAACAGTAAAGCCATGTCCCACTGGGTGCTGTTTTAGCAAGAATCAAGCAAAGTTTTTTTAGGTGGAGGGATGTGCCACAGCAATTGAAGTGTCCCCATAAGACACTTGTCTATGAGTGCAGATGAACTGGCACAACGTAGTGGCTAAGAGGATGAGGTTGAGCAGTGATCCAAGAGACTCCCCACTTCCAATCTGACCTCCTCTCCCACAGTCTCAGTGTCCCCCCCCCAATAATGTGTAGCTAATAAAAGCAATAGGGAGGTAGTAAAAGAGAACTGTTCAGTAAAATATAATTATTCAAGAAGGCTCTTTTCATAAAAGGAATGAGATAGTAGTTTTAACATCTGAAAAATGCAATTTTCTCTTTGTACTGTTCATTTTATTTTACTGTTATTATTTGATAGTTTTCTAATACTGTAACCCAGTTTCATTGCACAGTTTATTGGATGTATTATACTTGTCTTTATTGCACTGATTTCAATTTCTGTAATCCATCTTTTTTTTTTTTTTGGCCCCCCGGGGGGGATTTTTTATTTCATTTTTTAATAGACTACAAACTACTATGAAAAATTGGGAAGGGGTGACTACATCTAGGGAGAAAGGAAATAAAACCACAACTAACTAAAACCCTAAGTATAGGAGATCATAACAACATCTTATATAAATGTTAATCTTAAATTGCTAGTATTACTTTGAACATAGTCGACTATGCTAATTTTTGTATCTTTTTATCCAATGTTTTATCCATTTAAGAGAACCCCCAGAGCATCCCACAATAAAACTAAAGTTTAAAGGCACAGTACAGAGTCCTTCAGCCTTCATTTCTTATATTTTCTAATCCTCAGTTTGTATGTGCACTTGGGGGCAGCTGCCCCCTTATCAGAAAGAGAGTCCTCGTTGGAAAACACAGAGTCCAATTCGCCACTGGATTTGCTGT
>NW_015169196.1:626333-639300 GCF_001447785.1 Gekko japonicus
AGACACTCAGTGGCAGGACCGTCGGGGCGGAGGAGCACCTCAATTCCCCAGCATCACGCTGGTGAAGAGGTCACCTCTCAAAAGCACCATGGCCAGGAGCCTTTTTGCCAAGGCTCTGGGGGGGTAGCAACCCGTCACACCCCCTCCTTTCCGCTGGTGGGCAGATCACATCCCTGGGAGGTCCGGGAGATGTGTCCACTAGTGTGTCACCATAAACCGGAAGCCCAAATTTCTGTAATCCATTTTGAGTCTCAGTGAGAAAGGCGGGCTACAAATGAAGTAAATAAAATGATAATTCATAAGCTCTCCTACACAGATATTTTGTAACCAGCGATTGCAAGCATTTATTTTTAAAGCCAACAAGGACAGGACAGTCTCCAATGGGAGGGACTGAGTTCCTAATTCTATGCAAACATTCCAACTTCTTAAAAAATTGTGACCTTTTTTAGTCCTAAATTATAAAGCATTTTTCTTTCATCAATTGTTTGCTTACCTTTGCTTTTCACTAATATTATCTTTGTGTAATCAAATCTTTAATTAGACAGGCAAAACATGACTTCCGCAAGGATACTTAAACAGGGAAATGAAGGCAATTTTGACTAAGGCCCTGTAAAAATGTGCTAATTTCAATATACTTATTTGTTTAATAAGCCTCTATTGCAAAATGCCAGCATAACAACGAACAGCATCAGCCAAATGATCCCAATAATATCCATCCCAGTAAGTTAGTGCTTATTCAGGTGACTGCCAGGCACAGCTTTCTTTTACTATTTAGTTTCACTCTAATTTTCATATGTGCAGCAACTATTTATGACCTGCTTGGTCCATAAAAGAAAAGACATTAATACAGCACTTGCACAGTATATTGCTGTAATTATTTATTTATGTATTTACGTATTTATTTATTTATTAAATTCAACTTTTTAACCTCCCTTCCCTGTGGGACAGGGCCATGTCAAAGATCAAATCCAGCGTGTGGCCTGTTTGGTGTGTGAGACCCGATAAAATCTGGGAGAGCCCCAGTGCTGCCATGGAGGACACTAGGTCTGATGCCTGCTGAGAGGCAGCAGCATTGGCATGAACATTGAAGTCCCTGAGAACAATCAGTCTTGGGAACTCCAAGGCCCAGCCCACTACCACCTCCAGAAAGTTCAGAAGGATGGTAACCAGGCAGACAGCCAAGCTCTCCTCAGCGTCCCACACCAGGCCCACACAATCACTGCCGGAGATCCTTGAGACAGGGAGTGTTCTGAAGGAAAAACCCTCTTGGATGAGTACCCCTCCCCCTCCCCTCAGTTCGGGACTGATGAAGGACCGAAAAACCTGGAGGGGTTAGCTCAGAGATGTCAAACATATGGCCTGTGGGCCAGATCTGGCCCCTGCAAACCTCCAATCTAGCCCGAGAGCAACTGTGCTGCTTCCTTCCTGTTTCTAACATTGCAGCTCCTTTTGGCCAGTCTCTCCTATTTTCTGCTTCAGAGGAGAGAAAGAAAGCCTTCCCTTGACTGACTGAGGGCTCCTTCCCCCCACCTCTGGCAGCACCTTAGTGAAAGGGGGCAAGAGTACAGCAGCACCTTAATAACTAACAAAAAATGTGGCAGGGCATGAGCTTTCATGAATCACTGCTCACTTCTTCAGATACAGCTGGAATGTGAGTCCATCTGTCATTATATCTTGGAGAGTGAAATGATTTCAGATGCCAAATGACAATATCAGGCATTGATAATGAGAGAAGAAACCTAGGTCTCAATTCAGTCCAGGAGGTTGCATTGTCTTGAGCTTCATTATCAGTTGCAATTCATCAGTCTGTCTTTCCAATCTCCCTGTGAAATGCCTTTGTAAGAGAACTGCTGCTCTTAGGTCAGCAACTGAATGCCCTGGAAGGTTAAAATGTCCCGAATGTTGTGGTTTCTAATAGTAGTAGAAAGAGTCTGGTAGAACCTTTAAAGACTAACAAAATTGTGGTAGGGTATGTGCATTTGTGACTCACTGCTCACTTCTTCAGACTTATTTCCATTTATTCTTTGTATCCTCCTGGACTGAATCCTCCTGTAGCAAACTGAGACCTAGGTTTCCTGTCTCATTACCAATGCTGGTATCTCCACGCCTCTGTATATCACACCAATGCTGATATTTCCACCTGTCTGCATATCACACCTAAACCAATCATGCCTGCTTTTGCCATTTGGCATATGAAATCATCTTTATATAGTTTATATCAGGGGTGGCTGAACTTGTTTAACGTAAGAGCCACATAGATATAAATGTCAGATGTTTGAGAGCCACAAGACATGAACAAATATTAAGGTAATTAAGGTAAGGTTCCCTTGTTCGAAACCAGTCGAATCCGACTCTAGGGTTGCGGTGCTTATCTCCGTTTCAAAGCCGAAGAGCCAACGCTGTCCAAAGACACTTCCGTGGTCATGTGGCCGGCATGACTAAACACCAAGGTGTACAGAACGCTGTTACCTTCCCACAGAAGTGGTACCTATTTATCTACTTGCAATTTCTTGCTTTCGAACTGCTAGGTTGGCAGGAGCTGGAACTAGAGACAGGAGCTTACTCCATCATGCGGCACACTTGGGTCTCGAACCACTGTACTACCGACCTTCCACAGCCTGCAGTTTAGCGTCTTAACCACTTGAGCCACCGCAGCTCCTGAACAAATATTACACACATGTTTTTATTGAAAAACATGCAAATTTGCTTTTTATTAACTTTAAATAAGACAGCCAAAAATAAAAACAAAAGGGGTAAAAACAGATATTGATGATGATATTTAACTTTAGATAGGGAGGGAGGGGAGAAAGAGAGAGAGAGAGAGAGAAAGGTGGAAAGGAAGTAGAAAGAAAGCAAATAGATGGGGGGAGGGAGGGAGAGCTGGACAGAAAGCGACTTCTTCAAGCTGGCCATTGGGGAGCGGAGGTCTTTAAGAACGCATTTAAAGTTAAAGTTGCTTTCTTTCTCTGCCCCTCCCATCTCAACCCTACCCAGGGAGGGGAACACTGGCTGGGGAAAGGAAAACCAATTGGGGCAGCATGCCTCCCTTTTGTTTCCTCAGCTGCCCTGTTGGGAGCCGCACAACATGTGTGAAAGAGCCGCATGTGGAGGAGGAGGAGGAGATTGGATTTATACCTCGCCCTTCACTACCCAAAGGTGTCTCAGAGTGGCTTACAAACTCCTTTCCCTTCCCCTCCCCACAACAGACACCCTGTGAGGTAGGTGGGGATGAGAGAGCTCTTGACAGAAACTGCTCTTTTTCAAGAACTGCTCTTATTAGAACTACGGCTTGCCCAAGGTCATCCAGCCAGGTGGAGGAGTGGGGAATCAAGTGGAGGAGTGGGGAATCAAACCCGGTTCTCCCAGATCAGAGTCCGCGCACTTAACCACGACACCAAACTGGCTCTGGAATGCAAACTGTGATCAAGTCTTAGTCCGGGGGAGGGTTGCCAAATCCAGGTTGGGAAGTACCTGGATATTTGGGGGGTGGAGCCATATTTATGTTAGATCTGGCCCTCATAACAAATGAGTTTGAAACCCTCTGGGTTAGCTCTTTTAAAGTGACTGTTTCACCCTCCCTCGTGCAGGTCTTGGTCAGGCATGCTGGGTCCACATCTTGCAGAATCGCATCTTATTGCACAACATCAGTGTCAAGGATGTGTGTGATTTCCTAGTCCTCTCACCAATGTATCTCGGGATGGGACTAAGGTTAGAAGGGGACCAAGCATAGCCATATCTCCCTTTCTTCCTTCCTTCTCCCATCACCATACCTCCATATGAGTGCTGCAGTTTCCTTAATTTGCTCATGGATCAAGGACAGCAGGTTTGACTGGGTTAGCTCTGTTAAAGTGACTGTTTCACCCTCCCTCATGCAGGTCTTGGTCGGGCATGCTGGGTCCACATCTTGTGCTGCAATAAAATTTTGCAGAATCGCAGTCTTATTATTGATGGACCTGGCATTGCACAATATCAGTGTCAAGGGTGTGTGTGATTTCCTAGTTATCTCACCAATGTATCTTGGGATGGGACAAAGGTTAGAAGGGGACCGAGCATAGCCATATCTCCCTTTCTTCCTTCCTTCTCCCATCGCCATACCTCCATATGAGTGCTGCAGTTTCTTTAATTTGCTCATGGATCAAGGACAGCAGGTTTGATACATTCACCAAAAACAATTTAGTGCAATTTGATGAAACTGGAGGATTCACACTGGAATAGTCATCTCCTGGGGAACATTCCATGCAAAAATATTGATCAAATGTTACCCAATTTTAAAAGCTTTTGGGCAGAGGTCTTTGAAATAGTAGGTCAAATTGTAAAATACCCTGCTCCATGTGATCTTGGCTCTCCCACAAAGGTATGGCTTGCTTTGGGTTTGTATAATCACACATTAGGGGGGAAAACCTCTGCACAAGTATTTGTTAAATAACCTGATTATAGCCTCATGACTTCTATGTGCACAATATTGGAAGAAAACCATATTATCAGATATAGAGGTTTGGTTTCACAAGGGCTTGTTTTTAATGTTAACGGAGAAGACAAAACTTATAAATTGATGTGGGTGCATGAAGGTTTTCTGCAAGGTTCCTCCTTGATGCAATTGGTTACTATTCTTGCAATACTGTAATAATTCTAAAAAAACCTCAACCCAGACAAGAAGTTCTAATGTACACTTGAGGTCTTCTTGTGCTTTGGATATACCGCTTAATCTCTGACTGGTCACTGCTTTTGTTTTCCTTACATATGTGAATAGACAAATCATAAATGGAGAGTATTTGTGATATTTTCTCCAAAATATTTATGTGACATTTAAGATGTATTTACATTTACTCACCATCCTGTTATTTATACTTCTCTCCCACCCCACCCTCTTCTACTAACTACCTTGTCCAAACTGGTCATTCTTATTGTTATGTTGAATGATATTAGGGTATTCTCTGTAATACACTAATGCAACAACACCCATTCATATATGCAATAACTTTGACTCTGAGCAGAACAAACTTTGAGTCCAGTGGCACTTTTAAGACCAACACAATTTTATTCAGGGTATACGCTATCATGTGCATGCACACTACTTCAGTTACAATGAAATGGAAATGACCAGTCCATACATATAGGTAGATGGTGAGCAGTAAATTAGCATACAACATAATGAAGATGTTTAACAGATTCAAAGATCAAACAGGAATAACAATACAATACAATACAAAAACCTTTATTGGCATATAAAGTCAGTACGATAAGAACTTTGTCAAGCTAAAATTACATCTATAAATCTTAGAACACACCAATATTAAGAATAGTTTCTTGCTACTTCTGGTGTCTTATCAGCAAGGAGAAACCCGATTGCATTATCAGAATTGATCCTACTCAGTAAGGGCTTAATCAAAAATAGTCAGAGATGTGAATGGAAGGGGCAGCATAGCAGAATACAATCTAAGGTATCAGGTTCTCTAAGTGAGCATTTGCAGATTCTGTCACATTTCGGAATGCCTCTATATCTACCTGAGACCCAGGATGAGGGAAAAACATTGAATCTGGCCAGCATAAAGGCTCCACGTTGCAGCGGGATCACCAGATTAGAGAAGTATTGGGCTATACTATTTGGTGCATATCTGAGGCCAAGGGAAAGGGGGGGGGAACAAGTGCCCCTGGCATCAGCCTGGATTGTTTGGCCTTTGAAGTCCCAAATTCTTTTATGAATCATCCGGTATATAAAGGTCTCATCTTGATTTTCCAAGATGTCCAGGTCAATGCCAATTGAGCATATTTTAGACGTTATAGCCTGTGACCAGTTGGATACATATGGGTCCATAGTCAGGAGTGCAATAAGGCTATTCTGAGAGGCGCTAAAATGGATTTGGAGCCAATATTTAATAGTGGTGATCCATACTGGCGAATCTAACAGATGGAGACCCAGCTCAGCACAGAGAGAATAATAGGTAACAGAGTTAGGTAGTCCAAGAATGCGTCACAAGAAGATTGCATAAATTCAGTTAATCTCTTTATTAAAACACTGAATCCACACAGGGATTCCATATAGTAAGTGAGAGACTACTGTGGCCTGGAAAATTCGAAGGGCGGCCGGGACGAACCGATTTCCTTGTTGGTAATAAAACTGAGTGACAGCCGAAATCCAAACAGGAATAACAAATTTAGTTTATATGGTTACCATTTGTTTGGGTTTAATCCCCGGGGAAAACATAGTGAAGGAAATAAATATGCCAAAATTGGAGATTGATGGGCAGATGTATCCTTAATTGTGGAATGCTGAGAGTAATTAACTGAGACCCTGCCATTACACTCTGTCTCCTCTCAAGCACGGAGGCAACCTTAAAGCATCTTCTTCTTTGAAGTGAGGCAGAATCATTTTCATGGGTAAGGCTGGGTGTTGTGTGATCTGACAGTTATTCTGGTGCCTTGTTGCATGGTTTTATTTTCCTGACCAGCACTGGTGGAAGGAGCAGTAGGGAGCTCCCGGGTGCCGCTGAAGGCAATGGTTTGCTGCCGTGGAGGAGAGTGGGGCGGCAACAGTGCCGCAGCACAAGCACGCTGGGGCATGGGCGGGGAGGAGCCAGCCTAGTTAGGCTCCGCTCCGCTCCCGCCCAGGTAGTTGCTGCCTGTGACTGACTGAGACACTGTCCAACTACAAAAGCTGGCAGATTGTCCTATGAAACATGATCCTTTCAATTTGTTTTGCATATTGTTTCTTCTTCCTTCAAGTCACTACACTATCTATTTGGCTTTTAGTGGACTTTCTGATTTAGCATGTCCTATTTGTATGAGCCCTTTCATTCTCTGGGGCTGGGTCACTGGTGGGTGAAGTGCCATAGAGTTGCCAGATCCAGGTTGGAGATTTGGGGATGGAGCCTGGGGAGGACAGGGACCTCAGTGGGGTACAATGTTTGGGAAATCAATCATGACAAATGATCAGATCCTCTCTCCCTGTGTAAGAGAGAACTAATGATTTGGGATCTGAGTTTTCTCAGGCAATTTTTATTGTATTAAAAAGTACAGGGGGCAGATCCATTCAGATGTAAATCAGGGAGAGGACTCTTTTGAAACCAAAATAAGTCTCACAGACCATGTAGACAAAAAAGGTAAACAAATAATTGAAAATAACTTCCCCAGTATTTAAAAAAAAGTCATTTATTTAAATGTGGGGAAATTTTTTCTTCCAGTTTTCTCTTTCCTTTTCTTCAAAATGCTCTTGAGCCTATTCAAACATGTCAGGACACAATGTTTGCTGGCAAATTCATTTCTGTTGCATCTGAAGTAAAAAAAACACACCCCTAAGTTTATTTACATAAGAGCTCTGTGTAAAAACCCAGTGTAGATTAAATGAATATTTATGTTCCAGCAAGGGGGGCTCGATGTGAAATGAAATGGGGATCTCTGTTTGTTCCTGTGCTCTCAGGGCTGAAGCTATGAAAACAATGGGTTCTATGAGAGGAAGCTGATGCTGAAATCACTCTGCCCAGTAAAGAGTCAACATACTCCTGAAACATGCCCCTTTGGCACATGCTGTATGTTGTTCTCAGCTTGGGGCCAACATAAATTGTTCTGATAGCAAGATGAAAATATAAAGGATGTTTTGGATGAGAACAACACTGCTCCCCTGGATGAGGTTGGACTGGACGATCTTGTAATAACTTCTGCATAAACTCAAAATGACAGCCGGAATCCAAAGAATTGCCCTTTCTTATGGTACAAGAAAGAGTTGGCCACAGTTATCCATGGTATGATGACATCCGGGTTACACTACTGTATTGCACTTTATATGGAGCTGCCTTTGAAGACTATTCAGGAACTTCAATTCATTTGGAATTCAGCAATGAGATTGGCTACTGGAGTAAATTATGGAGAATATATTTTACCACTTTGAGAACAACTACATTGGCTTGCTGGTTCATTTCCAGGTACAATTAAAAGTGCCAGTTCTTACTGCTTAAATCCTTAAGCAGTCTAGGACCAAGGTTTCTGAAGAACCACCGACTCCCATAATTCAGTTAAGAATTTTTATGAAGCCCTGCTAGGTATGCCTCTACTTCTAGAGGCAGGGTGTATAGCAGTAGGGCCTTTGTCGGTGGGGCCTTAATCTTGAAATTCCCACCCTACAGCAATTTGTATGGCTCCAAGTTTACTAAAAAAATTTAAGGATTGAGTAAAACTGAGTACTAATTTTCCTAAGTGTTTGGCTGAGTGATTTTTAACTTTTTAAAAATTATTTTTCTGTTCTGTTTTAGGACACAATTTGTGTTTATTCTTGCCTGTCCTTAAATTTAATATTTTATTCGTATGTGTTTCATTGATCTGTCCTCAGCTACCTTGAATGTGCTCATGAATCAGCACTGGGGGGGGGGGGCGGCATTCAGTTCAAAGAAAGAGTTCACTGAGCCTGAGCCTGGCCAAGGCTTTGGCTACACAGAAAGTTACTATGTAGATCCCTGAGGAGTAGCCATGTAAACAGCAACAGCAGCATCTTAAAGATTAAAAAAAATAATTGCAGCATAAGCGTTTGTGAGCTATGACTCAAGAAAGGTTACACTGGAATACATTTTCTTAGTCTTTCAGTTGCCACTGGACTCCTGCTAAACTCCAACTGGTTTCTTGTTTTAAACTCTTTTGAGGGTCTGTATGCTTCTAAAATACAACTGAAAAATAGGTGTGAATTCACACCATACCTGTGTAGCCCCACCTATTTCAGATCCCATGTTGCACAGTCTCTCACTTTTCTTGGCCAGCAAATAGAACATCCTACTCACACTGTGATTTGAAACAGTTAATGTTCCCTTCAATTGACAGATATTATGATTTTTGGCATTCTTACAGAATGACAATGCCTTGAGACTTTATTGGGCAAGGCCACAAAAGCAAACACATTATAGGCTTACTTATCCACTATAAAATCTAGAGTGATGATGCCTTTTAAAAACAAAAGCCTTTCTTTCTCTCCCTTGTTTTTCCTGTCTCTTTGCTTTCCTGTCTCTTTCTTTTCCTTTCCTTTCCTTTCCTTTCCTTTCCTTTCCTTTCCTTTCCTTTCCTTTCCTTTCCTTTCCTTTCCTTTCCTTTCCTTTCCTTTCCTGTCTCTTTCCTTTCCTTTCCTTTATGCTCTGACTCCCACACAGCCAAGGGTACTCTAGAGAAATGAGGATGAGCCTGTTCTCCAGACGCATTTCTCACCACATCATTCCCTGTCAACTCTCCTTTCCCAGCAATTTTGACAGAACAATGCTTAAACTGGGATCCTTCCTTATTTTGAATTGCCCTGAGTGAATGTTTTTCTACATTTCATACTTATCATCCAAGCTCTTGCCTATATTAAAAAAGTATTTCAGTTGCTGTACCTCTGCAAAAGCATCCCGATTTGCCTGTAGACCAACTTTGACCACTTCAAATGGGTTCACCACAACCGCTTCTGTTAGCCCAGATCCCAGGCCAGCAACTGCAAATGCCTAAAAGAGTTAAATCAATCAGTTTACATGTGCACTGTGGTAAAACATCCCCGCACATCACATTCTGAAGTTAAGCATTGCGCTGACTGATATGATGAAAGTAGAGAGAGAGAGAAAGAGAGAGACCTACCCGTGTGCAGTGGATACCATTACTAAACAGCTTTCGCCCTTGATTAGATGTTGACAGTTCATGCAGAGGAAATTACAAAAGCCACAAACCACATTCCAAATTTTCAAAATAAAATGTCAAAATCCTATCAACAACACATTCTCTCTAGCAGCAAAGAAAGCTTTGTGACTTATTTCAGAAATGTATATGGGGAGGGGGGAGAAGCAGCCCTTCTACCTTCTATTTAGCAGAGGGTATGTACTCCTTGAAGAATAATTTACACATTATCATGTGTCTAATATAGGCACAAAGACTGCTCTTTAAAATATTTACAAGCAGTGCATAAAACAAAGCGTTAATTAGGTAGTAAATGTAAAAGAAAAGACAAGGCTGAATTACAATGTCCCTAAGCCAACAAACAACCTGGGTTGAAGAAAACTTCTCCAGGGCAAATTTCACCCCTGGAAAGGCTTAAGTAGAGTATTAGTAACAAGAGTAATAATTATATATATATATACCACATCACAAACCAGTTGGTGCTTTGGTAGTTAATATAATACAATAAAGTGCAACTGGCATTTAAGGCATACAGTAAAATGTAGTAAAAATTACATAAACGGAACTCAAGCTTCTATTTTAAAACATTAGTTTTTCACAACATAGAACACATTGGCCACAATTTAGCACAAGTCATGAATGCATTTAAAGCAATGCTATACTTTCTAATACACTACACATTTTAATCAACATATTTGCAGTGTCACAACCAATGCTCCCTCTAAGCTGCTGAGTCTTGTGAGCAAAAATTCTACTTTGTGAGCTACTGACATTAAAGTTGTAAGCCAGCAATTTGGCTGCTGCATAAATTAGTTTGCTCTGGAACCATCCTTCCTGAGCTAAGACAAAAATGTGTGAGCCAGAGGCTGAAAAACTGTGAGCTAGCTCACACTAACTCAGTTTAGGGAGAACACTGGTCACAACATACATAATGTGCATACAGTGTAACAAAAAGAGTGTAACGTAGTGGTTAGAGTGCTAGATTAGGATCCAGGAGGTCTAGGTTCAAATTCTCCCTTCACCATGGAAGTTTGTTGGGTGAACCTGGGTCAGCTACACATTCTCAGTCCAATCTACTTGACAGACTTGTTGTGAGAATAAAATGCAGAAGGGGAGGATATTGTAAGCCACTTTGGGGAGAAAAGTAGGATATAAATGCTGTAAATAAATACAGAATAATCTCAACCTAACAGGCAGAATGTAGTGTTATGAATGGCACACAAAGGAACTTAAGGGGCCCCTCTCTGTTCTGAGTCTTTCTTGTGCCACTTAACAAACTACTATAAAAACTCAGGCTGCAGTACCTTTCCAAAGTAGCTTCTGATGCTACATAAGGAGTATCAGATGGGGAAAACACATGACATCACAGTCACATGACAAGAAGAGTTTTGACTTCATGAGTGTCAGAGCCAGAGACCATGGACAACAGACCAAAAGAACCAGGGGCAGGAAAAACAAGTTAAGCTCCAGGAGGTACCCAGTGAGGAAAAAGCCAAAAGTCAGAGCCCAGGAGGAGGAGGAGGAGATTGGATTTATACCTCACCCTTCATTACCAAAGGAGTCTCAGAGTGGCTTACAATCTCCTTTCTCTTCCCCACAACAAATACCCCATGAGGTAGGTGGGGATGAGAAAGCTCTTTTGAGAACTGCTCATGAGAGAACAGCTCTGAGAGAACTTGTGACTGACCCAAGGTCATGCCAGCAGCTGCATGTGGAGGAGTGGGGAATCAAACCCTGCAACTTGGAGTGATGGCAGGAGAAAAAATATATGATTTTACAATAGAATTTCTGGCAATTCCCAGAGAGGTATGATGTCACTTCCAGGTTTCCCCAAATGTAACATCACTCTGTCTCCAACAGCTGCCCTTACCCATGTCCCCACCCTCCCAATCCCCTATCCTTTCAACATGCATGAAAAGACAGGCAGGGAGTATGGCACCCTTGAGACCAGTAGCAGTTCCTTTAAAGAAGCAGCAAAAGAATTGGCAGCTCTTTGGGGGTTCATGATGCAACAGAATGTGTCTATGACCCACAGGCTGAAGACCATTGATACAACACATTGAATTCTACATGATTATTTCAGTATACAATACTGAGTGCAGGAGCCACACATGGAACATTCACAGACTCTACATAATCCTGTGTTCCCATCTTCCACTCAGCACACAGAAGGCGTTATGGAGTATTTTATGTCCAAGTGTGCCTCTCATGCGTATGTGTGGCAGGTGTTATCAAGTCCCTTCTGTCTCATGGCAATCCTGTGATTTAATTACCTCGAAAATGGCCTATCATTAACAGCCTTGCTCAGTCTTGTTCTGCATATAGACTGAAGAGATAAAGAGATAAAATACATCCTTGTCTGACACCTTTGCCAACTGGAAACCATTCTGTTTCTCCATAGTCTGTCCTAACAGTAGTTTCTTGTCCAGAGGTCAGGTTGCACATCAAGACAATCAGATGTTGTGGCACACCCATTTCTTTTAAAACCACCCATAGCTATAGCTTTTCATGATCCAAAAGCCTTGATGTAATCTATGAAACACTAGCTGATTTTTCTGAAATTCTCTCATATGCTCCAGTGACCAATGTAAATTTGCAATATGATCTCTAGTGCATCTTCCTTTTCTGAATCCACCTTAAACAACTGGCAGTGGCAGGCCCATGGCCTATTAGGGAGAGAGTATGCAGAAGAAAAACACAACCAGACTTTTAATGGAAAAAAATGGTCACAGCTTTATTGAGAACAGTATGAGAAGCACTGGTGCAGCATGGGGACGGATCCAGCATTGGACAACCCACCTGTTGCCTGATGAATCCATTCTCCCATCTCCCTGCTGGGGGGGGGCATGGAGTGGCAATTACAGAGGGAACCACATGAATGCTGGCTTCTGCGTGGCTCCCTTGACACCTGGGGGCGAAAGCCATGCAACAGCCCCTGATCCGAGCATGCCGCAAAATGGCTCACCCCAAGACCCCAAAAGGGAGTCCCCAACTGGAGAACATGGACACACAGGCACAACCTCTACAAAATGGATATGTCCCAATTCCCTAACTACCACGAGGGTGAGAAGGCACCTCCGTGCTCCCACCAATGCTTCTAAGCCTGTAGCCAACAAAGCAGGCCATCACAAATGCTGTGTAGCCAAATGTCCATATCACACTCTGAGAGGGAAACGCTAACATCCCTGTATAGAGCCATTTGATGGAATGAAATGTCCACATGTTCAATTATAAATCCCCCCCCCCCAAAAAAAAAGATTTCACAATTTTCCCTGCTACCCTGCAGACCTTTTTTCTGGCTAAGTGCACTCTGTCTGGAGTGACGGCACCTCTCCATTCACGACGC
>NW_015169196.1:639675-650295 GCF_001447785.1 Gekko japonicus
CGGGAGGGGGGATCTGGAGAAAAATAGAAGAGGCAAACACCTATCACACAGAGACACATGGAAGACAGCCTGTTCTTTCTCTTCATGGGGGTGTGGGGGGCAAAGATGGGGGCATCGTGGGGGGGAACCAGAGGGGGAAGGAGGAGGAGGGGGCTCGTTCATCAGGACTAGACGGCGGGAACATGAAAGGGCACAGGAGGGAGGGGGAGAATCTGGGCAGCGGGAGGGAGGACAGCTGCTGCAGCGGTGGCGATGGAGGGGCTGACTGGCCGGCTCAGTGTGCCGGGGGAAGTGGCGGGGAGGACGAGGGAGGGCTGCAGTGTGAAGCCAGGCACTGCGAGATTGGTGAGCCAGTTGCCTGCCGGAGTCCGGGCTGCGGAGGGGAGGGGAGGAGGCAGCGCCAATGGAGTTGCGTAAACCGCCTCAGCATGGCGGCAGGGGGCGGGTGAAAAAGGCCTTTGTGCTGTAGGTGTTGTTGGGTGCCCCCAAAATCCCACCTTTGTCTTCTCATCCCTCCAGGACCTTGCCGGAGTTTATTTGGCGGTGGAGGCAGCAGCTGCTGGGTGCCTCGTGGCCACTGGGCCCTTTTTCTCCCTTCCACTGCAGTCAGACACAGCCACCCGTAGAGTCAGCCAGTGAGCAGGGCTGGTATGCATCCATATTGGCAGGCCCAGTGGTGCCCCCTATAGGTGGTGCCGTAAGGTTTGGTGTAGTGGTTAAGTGCGCAGACTCTAATCTGGGAGAACCAGGTTTGATTCCCCACTGCTCCACTTGCACCTGCTGGATGACCTTGGGCAAGCCACAGTTCTGGCACAGCTGTTATTGAAAAAGGGCAGTTTCTGTCTGAGCTCTCTCAGCCCCACCTACCTCACAGGGTGTCTGTTGTGGGGGGGAAGGGAAAGGAGTTTGTAAGCCCTTTTTCGCCCTCCCATTGCGCCGCACGCTGGGGGGAAGGGCAGACGGTCAGACACAGCCACCTGTAGAGTCAGCCAGTGAGCAGGGCTGGTATGCATCCATATTGGCAGGCCCAGTGGTGCCCCCTGGAGGTGGTGCTGTAAGGTTTGGTGTAGTGGTTAAGTGCGCAGACTCTAATCTGGGAGAACCAGGTTTGATTCCCCACTGCTCCACTTGCACCTGTTGGATGACCTTGGGCAAGCCATAGTTCTGGCTCAGTAGTTATTGAAAAAGGGCAGTTTCTGTCTGAGCTCTCTCAGCCCCACCTACCTCACAGGGTGTCTGTTGTGGGGGGAAGGGAAAGGAGTTTGTAAGCTGCTCTGAGACTCCTTTGGGTAGTGAAGGGCGGAGTATAAATCCAATCTCTTCATCTTCTTCTTTGTCTTCTTCTTTTTTGGCAGTTGCCTAACCTCGCCTATATGGACAAACCGGCCCTGGCTCTGAGGTAATGGAACGCAGAAGTGCAGCACCTTTTTGAGCTGGCATGTCGTTTTCTCCCAGGTGAAAGATTAACGCATCTGGGGGACTGTGGTAAAAAACTTGACTGGATATGGTGTCTAAAAGGGGGGCCCAGAGCATTCCTCTGTGGCCCACGCAGGAAATTTGAAGTTGATCGCCAAGCCCCAGTTAATTCCCCCAACTGGATGAAGATGCGTATTTCCCTGCCTCAAAGACAATACTGTGTCCCATTATCCAAACTGTTCTGCACATACCTGCATGAACTAAAATCCAAAGATGAATTTGGAGACCTAGGGTAAACAAACGCACATGATGCTGGAAAACTGGAATCACGAAAGGCAGGAGCTGTCAGCATGAACAAGAAAGGGACCAGGGGAGATTGGTCTTAGTGCCAAATAGTCAGCTGCCAATCGTACAGGGCAGGGGAGCCCATTGGGTGTGAAATGCAGCACAATCTATGAACCTTTGCACTGTTGATCCATTCTGGATTGCTGCAGCAAGATGCTGAGTTTTGAACCTTGCAGTGAAAGGTCATGAAAAGACCTGCCAGTGGAACTGTGTCATGGGTTTTCCAAAAGCTCACTGCAATGGAAAGCCCCATAAAGGCCATCTTGAACAGTGTAGCTTCAAAGGATGAGTAACAAACCTGCAGCAGCAGTCAAATGGTATCAACCAGTACTTCCATAGTGATGGGCTTCTGAGAATCATGCACCAAAGGAGCAGCCCTTTTCCATTCTTCAATTGCATGGTGGGCCAAAAGAATTACAAGGATCAGCACCGCCTAGGGCTTTTACTGTAAAAGGATACTGTTGCTAGGTGTAAGACTATAGTCCTAGGTACCAAGCAGCATTCTTTAAGATGTGTCATGTAACAGAGTACAAGAGGCTCAGAAACAGGAAAATTAGCCCTAAAGTCCAAAGATGCCAGAAAAGACAAAAAGGAGGGAACAGCACGGTAATAGGACTGGCGTGTGGAGGGGGCGAGGGAATCAAATACTCCCTGCAAGGACAAGAGTTCCCTAGGTTCCAAAGCTCCTCTGGAAATTGGTCTGGGTGTTGCTGCGCATGGGGGGCCAGGGCTCAAAAATCTCTGCTCCTGCTCCTGAAATCGAGACAATGCATCTGTGATGTCATTACTGGCATCTGCAACATATCTTTCAGAAAAGATGTTACTCACCGGGCAAACAAGGAAAAACCTTCATACAAGGCGCTTGACCCTCTTGGAGTGAGATGACTGTCAGTTGATGACACTAACAACTACCTGATTGTCACACCAGAACCCAATGCGTTTATTACAAAAATAGTCTCCCCCAACAACCACTGCCACTAATATTGGGTGGAAATCCCAAAATATAGGTTCTTTGAGGATGCCAGTTCCAGGCCAATGCAAAGACCAATGCTGTGCACACCAACGTCTTGCAAAATAGACCCCAAACTTTAAGCTGACAGCTGCATCAGAGTGAACCTGCAGCGTCTCCCCAGATGATAAAGATGACTGCCATATCGCAACCCCATTAACGTTTTCAAGGAACTTAATCCAAATGCACAAATCCTCCCTAATACCTCGGGTAATTCTGTTGTGATTGTGAGGGGCAGATAGGCCAGAAGTAGTTTGTGTCAGCTGAGTGCAAAATGCCCACCTAGGAATAACCACCCTACTTGCAAAATTGAGGTGGCCCAGAACAGCTTGAATCTCCTTAAGAATGCACTTTTTCTTTCCCATGACCTGAAGCAGCAAGGCCCTGAGAATGGACAGTTTTTCATCAGGCAGGTGAGAAATACCTTGCACAGAATCAAGTAAGATGCTCAGATAAGTGAGCTTGGAGGCAGGGCCCTCAATTTTGTCTTGGGCCAATGGGACCCCAAGTTCAGATACCAGCTGTTGAAATGTGGCTAGACAGCGCAGTCACAAGACCTGACCAGCCCAATGAACAAGAAATGCGTAGGCTGCCTCCCTGACCCTTGGCTACCCACTCAAGGAGTGAGCTAAAGGCCTCAAAAGTGGTACAGGTGACAGAGCATCCCATGGGCATGGCCTTGTCAATATACCAAACCCAAATGGCAAAAAAAACTAAAAGGCAAAAATCAGATGGGTGAACTGGCAGAAGGTGGAAGGCAGATCAGACATTGCACTTGGTCATAAGTGCACCTGGGCTGCATGACTTTACAAGGCATACTGCCTGATCAAAAGAAGCATATCTGACTGTCAGGACCCACAGCCAAACAACAGAGCACACACTTCCAAGAAAGGTTTTGTTTTATTGTCAGTACTATGGTTGTAGTAACATGGTCACTGTTAGGACTGACTAGCCAGGAACAAGCATACAAAAATACCCAAAGAGTGATTAACACATGGAATTCACTGCCACAGGAAGTGGTGGCGGCTATAAGTATGGACGGCTTCAAAAGGGAATTAGATAAGCATATGGAGCAGAGGTTCATCAGTGGCTATTAGCCACAAGGTATAGATAGGGGCTCTGGGGCAAGTGATGCTCTGTCTTCTTGGTGCTTGGGGGGGGTCAACAGTGGGAGGGCTTCTAATGTCCTGGCCCCACTGGTGGACCTCCTGATGGCACTGGTATTTCTGGCCACTGTGTGACACAGAGTGTTGGACTGGATGGGCCTTTGGCCTGATCCAACATTGGCATCTCTTATGTTCTTATGTTCTTAATATAGCAGATTCAAAAGGTCCTCCCCCACCTGTGGGCCAATCGCCCCCGTTCCTGCGGCGGGGAAAGAAAAGGAAAGAGTAACCAACCCTCGGCTGAGAAACGAAACTAGTCTCACGGTTAATTACAGTGGAGACACTACATAGGCAGGAGTACAAGGTCAGAGATATCCAGGGAAGAAGCAAGAGGAAAGGAATGTGGCACCAACTCGTACACAGGTCAGGCAGATGAACCCTAGGCCTATAAACCATATGGCAGCATAGCTGACATTCTGCCCGCCTAAAGAACAATTTCCCGGCTAAACTGAGAGATTTCTCGGTTTTCCCGGAAACTCCCGGTGAAACTCCCGTTAAAGCTGAGGGGCCCAAATATTCTTTACTTCCACCCATTCTCGGTCCTGGGGTCCAAAGTCCACCCATTCACGTTTCCGTTTAGAGTTCAGGATTTTAGACACTTCAAAATGTTCCTCGCCCTCCCCCATGAGAAGAGGGGGCACTGGCTTCGTCGGGCACCAGGGACTCAGACCTGGGTCCCGCTTCAGGAGGCTGAAATGAAACACAGAATGGATATTCCTCAAGTTTTTAGAAAGTTCTAGATCCACAGCAACCTAATTGATTAGACGTTTAACTTTAAACGGACCAATGAACTTCCATCCCAGTTTACGGCTGGGTCTTAGAACCTTAATTATCTTGGTAGAGACATAAACAGAGTCACCAGGCTGCAGAGCCCAACCCTCCACCTTTC
Source organism: Gekko japonicus (assembly GCF_001447785.1). Lineage (NCBI taxonomy): Eukaryota > Metazoa > Chordata > Lepidosauria > Squamata > Gekkonidae > Gekko > Gekko japonicus. Next base: position 644,501 of record NW_015169196.1, read on the forward strand.
TCTTGTCAGCCTGAGCTTTGTAAGCTTCCTTCGCAGTCTCTAAAGTTTTGCACAACAAAGGCCAGGAGTCTTTAAGTTGTTGACACCATTGTGCCAGATCCCCCCCCCCCGTCCCAAGGCGTCACCCTCGAGGACAAGAACAGGGAGGCTGTCATAGCCATACAGTGCCTTGAAAGGGGACATTCCCATAGAGGAATGAGTCGTGTTGTTGTAGCAAAATTCAGCCAGCGGTAGCAAGTCAGCCCAATCTTCCTGCTGGTAGTTGGTGAAGTAATGTAAATATTGTTCCAAAATCTGATTTACACGTTCGGTCTGGCCATCCATCTATGGGTGATAAGCACTACTCATGGCCCTTTCCACCCCCAAAAGTTTCAACAGCTCCCCCTAAAACTTAGAAGCGAATTGGGTCCCCCTGTCAGAGATAATCTAGCCCGGGAGTGTGTGAAGGCACACCACGTGTTGTAAAAACGCTTTCGCTAAAACCTTTGCGGAGGGCAATGAAGCAGCACCCATCACACACCCACTCCCAACAATAGGCTATTTACAGAGGCACTCCTGGGTGATAGGTCCATCCCAGTATCCTAGCAGTCCATTGTCCTGTGACTCCAAACTGGATCTGTTAAGGTTAGGCTAGTACACTACAGGGGCCAAAGCATGCAATTAGGACCAAATTTGTATTTAAAACGGTTACACCTCCCCTGATTATATTCCCAACAAAACTGATGGGGAGTATTCATGTCTAAAGACTGCCTTGTTCCTGGATGGGTCAAGCTGGGGTTGTACACGGGGTCCCACTTTTATAAGCCACTTTTATAAACTTATCATTAATGAGATCCCACTTAGAAACCTCACTATGGGAGACATGCTTACAAAGGGCCTCATCGTAATCAATGCAGCAGACTCATTGGCCAAGGAATGAGCCCTCAAAACATTAGACATGTGACTAGTTAAATGCCAACCATGCTCCAGGTAAGCTGATAGCACTATACTCATGAAAACTGCATAGCCAGACATCCAATTAAAAAAATAATGGTCTGCTACACCCTTAGTGCTAATCTTTTTATCAGAGTTTGGCCCTCATTTTCCTTTATCCCCTTTCAGTCTGAGCAGCAAAAATATATCCATGTAATAGCTGTCCAGGATGTGCTCCTGGATCTTGCAGGGAAGGTAGATGCCGGGGGGAGGGGATCTTCAAAGCTTCAATAGGCTGCAGAAGCCCTGTTAGCACCTGGTTGTTCAGAACCCCAAACTGTACTTGGGCCAGCATCATTTCCCCCCCCCATGCCTTAATGCCCATGCAGATAAGCTTGGGATGTTTGCACCTTTCACCCAATAACTCCCTACCATGTGCACAGAATCCTCCTCAAAGGAAGACTCCCCCCCACCTCAGTGTCACTCCCAGAAGTGTTGTGCTCCTTCAATACCTTTCATGATTTATGATGTCTGGTACACCTCTTTTTGCATGGTGGATGGCTCTGTGAAGTATTCTCCCTGGAATCTCTGGATGAGATGGATTCTGCCAGAGAATGAAGCCTCCTACACTTTTCCCTGGATCTGGGGCCAGCAGAAGGCTCATGGGCTGCATTACCTGAGCCTAACTGAAAGCACTCAGATAGTTGCTTGAATGTCTGGGCAATTAATAAGAGGATGGCCAAACTGTCTAGTACTATAGCTGGAGGGGGAGCTGGGAAGATATTCATTACTGCTCTAGAAGCATCCTGAGTACTTCTGGGCCCCTGTGCTGAGTCCTTGGCATTCACCCTTTTTTGGAGGGGGCACGCTGGGGTGGCTTTCTTGGTGGTTTGGGTGCAGTGGATGTCGTGCCATGCTGGGCCTTTGCAGCACCCTTATTGGAGGACCCTGAACTAGAGCCTGCCGAGCCTTAGCCCTTGTTTCCAACAAATTTTGGGGGCAGGAAGAAGCACCCGGCAGCAGCTGTTTAAATACCCACAAGCTGTTTAAATAGCAGTCACATCATGAGCCCTCCCCAGCTGCCTCCACTGACTGGCCGGCTGGAGACAATGCAGATATCTGAGTTATCCAACCAGGTGCTGCCCCGCCCCCAGATATGCCTGAATCAGGCCACGAGGCTGCCTGCAGCCAGCGAGATCTCCTTGGTTCTTCTCCCAGCCTGTGCCACAAAATTCAGCCCCTGGTACATCAGGTTTGATGGTTCTCATTCTATACGCAGTAAACACTTTTGTTGTAAGATTTTGAGAACCTCTTTGCTTGCATGAGAAATTAGTGCAACAGTTCAATAGTTGCGGAAGATTTTTATGTCACCATTTTTTGGAACTGGAATGTAAAAGGAGCATTTCCAGACTGTGGGCCATTTTTTGTTTTCCATATTTGTTGGCATATTCTTGTTGAGTTTTTGATGGATTCTGTTTCTGTGGCTTGAAACAGTTCTACTGATATCCTGTCTACTCTTTGTGATTTGTTTCTTCCAATTGCTTTGAGTGCAGCATTCACTTCACTTTCTAAACTGCAGGTTCTTCTTCAAAAGGTTCTTCTTGGAAGGAATCTGTCATCCTTTTATCTCTTCTGTATAGTTCTTCAGCGTACTGCTCACATCTTTTATTTATTTGTTTTGTCCATGTATTTCCATGTTGATCTTCCAGCATCCCTAACCAAGCTTTAAATTTTCCTTTGATTTCTTGCATCTTGTGGAACATATTTGTTGTTCTTCCTTTTTTCTACATTTAGACGTCTGATTCTATTTTTGTCACTTTGGTTTCTTGTCTTTCCTTAGCAATGTTAAAGGATTCCTCAGTCATCCATCGAGGCTTTACATTTATTTTGGCTATAGGATTAGTCTGCCCATTCTTCCTTAATAATATCTCTGGTTTCAAACCATAGTTCCCATTTTGAACTTAGTCATGCCTCCCAAAGCCCTCCCTAAACAATATAAGTTATGTGTGTGGAGGTGTATGGGGCAGTAACAGACTAGCAGTGCCCCCCTGAGCAAATGTACTCACAAATTAGAGAGACTTACTCGAGGAATGTGTTCTTAGGACTGCGATGTAGAAGAGACAGGAAAGATCCCTTCCATGAGCAAAGCTGGTGGATCTCTGTGATTATAATTAGAGATGGGCATAAACAGGGAAAATGTGATTTGGTTCATGTTTCATGGCATGCCCAGTTCACAAACCATGAACGATCACAAACTTTTAGGAGCCAAATGAATTGGTTCAGTTTGTGAGGTTTGTGACCTGGCAGAACAGCCTCCTGGTGTGCTAGAGACACCAAACTCACTGGGGATCTCCAGCTGACTCTCCTCTACCTCCAAGTTTGGTGAGGATTAGATGTACGGGGCCTGAGCTATACCGGCCCCCCCCCCAAGAAGGTGTCCTCTTTTTGCATGGTGGTGCTTTCTGGGGACTGCTTGTCATTTCCTACAGGCAGATATAATGTTTACAGGAGACCCATATTTTAAAAAATTCTACAAAGTACTTGGAATACAAAAAATTAGGACAGGTTTTTGTTGCTTCGGATCATAAGAAGAAAAGAGGTGTTGCAAAATATATTAAAGAATTTTTCCCCCAGAACTACTTTACGCCTCAAATGATGGTAGAATACTAGCTGTAAAAATCAGAAATCAAGGTAAAGATACTGTTATAATTAATGCCTATGCACCAAATCAGAATCAAGAGACTTTCTTCGAGGACTTACATGAAATTATATCTAGAAATAATGCTGAAAACATATGCCTCACAGGAGATTTTAATGCTGTAGTAGACCCAGGAATAAATAGAAAAAGCAGGAAAACTTGAAAAAAAATCGGGCTTGACCTTGCCAAAGAATTTATTTCATATAGCAGAAGAATTTAACCTGACTGATGCCTGGAGAACCATGAATCTGGGGGGGGAAAGACTTTACTTACTATTCATCATGGCACAACTCCTGGTCTAGATTCGATATGGCGTGGATAATGACCCACATGACAATGAAGTTAATAGAAGAACATAAGAATATAAGAGATGCCAATGTTGGATCAGGCCAAAGGCCCATCCAGTCCAACACTCTGTATCACACAGTGGCCAAAAATACCAGTGCCATCAGGAGGTCCACCAGTGGGGCCAGGACATTAGAAGCCCTCCCACTGTTGACCCCCCCCAAGCACCAAGATGACAGAGCATCACTTGCCCCAGAGTCCCTATCTATACCTTGTGGCTAATAGCCACTGATGAACCTCTGCTCCATATGCTTATCTAATTCCCTTTTGAAGCCGTCCATGCTTGTAGCCGCCACCACTTCCTGTGGCAATGAATTCCAAGTGTTAATCACTCTTTGGGTGAAGAAGTACTTCGTTTTATCTGTTCTAACCTGACCCCTCAGCGATTTCATGGAGTACCCACGAGTTCTTGTATTGTGAGAAAGGGAGAAAAGTACCTCTTTCTCTACCTGCTCTTTCCCATGCATAATCTTATAAACCTCAATCATGTCACCCCTCAGTCGTCATTTCTCCAAGCTAAAGAGCCCTAAGCGCCTTAACCGTTCCTCATAGGGAAAGTGTTCCAACCCTTTTATCATTCGAGTTGCTCTTTTCTGCACTTTTTCCAAAGCTATAATATCCTTTTTAAGGTGTGGTGACCAGAATTGCACACAGTATTCCAGATGAGGTCGCACCATTGATTTATATAGCGGCATTATGATATTGGCTGATCTGTTTACAATACCCTTCCTAATAATCCCCAGCATAGCATTGGCCTTCTTTATTGCAGTCACACACTGTCTCGACATTTTCAGTGAGTTATCTACTACAACTCCAAGATCTCTCTCTTGATCTGTCTCTGCCAGTTCAGACCCCATCAACGTGTATTTATAGTTAGGATTTTTGGCTCCAATGTGCATCACCTTGCACTTGGCCACATTGAACCCCATTTGCCATGTTGACGCCCACTCGCCCAACTTTGACAGATCCCTTTGGAGTGCCTCACAATCCTCACTGGTTTTCACCACCCTGAACAACTTCGTAAGAAATATGAAAAAATAGGAAGATTAATAAAGTTAGAAGAAGATAAGCTTAAACAAAGTACTGCAATAGAAGAATCAAGAGAGAAACTAAATTTGTTGCAGCATAAAATGAACTTACTATTGACTCAGGAGATAGCAAAGATGATAGAATTTACCAAACATGATTTCTTTGAAAATGCCAATAAGCCATCAAGATGGTTGTTGTATAGGCTCAGAAAAGAAACTGAAAAACGTGTGATAAAGTTGTTACAGAACAATAAGGGTGAGGAAAAATTTGAGATACAAGAATTAATGACTATTGCAGAAAACCTCCATAAAAACCTGTATAGAGAAGACCCCCAAGATGAAAGACCCCCAAATGGAAAGATATCTACAACAGACCATAAACAAGAAATGTGAGGAAGACCATAAGAATATGTTGAATGAGCAAATTACTATCTGTGAAGTAATAGAAGTGATTAAAAGACAAAAGAAAAAGAAATCACCGGGTCCAGATGGTCTACCGGCAGAAATATATCAAGTTTTTTAAGAACAGATTAGTCTGCCTTCTAAAGATGTACTTCAAAATATAGGTCATACAGGGAATATGCCCAGCTCTTGGTATCAGGCACTGACCACGCTAATCCATAAACCCGATACGGAGGGAAAAGATATTAAGAACTATAGACCAATATCTTTACTGAAGGTAGACTACAAAATATTTGCAAACATGCTAGAATGAAAAAAGCCTTAATGAAAATAATACACCAAGACCAAGCAGGATTTCTACCCAGATGACAAATTAAAAATAATATACGGACAATCATAAATGTGTTAGA
>NW_015169196.1:650806-662551 GCF_001447785.1 Gekko japonicus
GTTTCATAGATGGTACTGGACGCCAGATAGATTAGCTAAGTGTCATAAATCTGTTTTCAACAACTGCTGGAAATGCAAAGGAAATGTGGGAACGTTTTTCCACATGTGGTGGCATTGTACTATTGGTTAAAGGTACAAAAAATAATATCAGAAATAATGGAACAAAATATTTTTTTAACACCCGAAATGGCTTTGTTAAATATAATCCGGGATAGCTTTGTACAAAAAGATGTCTATCTGTTGATCTATGTATTGACAACTGCCAGGATATTGTTGGCTAAGTTTTGGAAACTAGAAAAAACTCTGACAAGGGAGGAAATAAGGACAAAATTGCTTGAACTGATACAAATGGACAAACTAAATTTGATGTTACAAGGGAAAGGCGAATGTATTCATACAATTAGGTGGGCAAGAGTGTATAAGTGGATAAATAACTCTTGGAAAATGTCAACCTGAATTTAATACTGGATAAAACTGATAAATAAAGCTTTAAAAACCCCAACAAACAAACCATGAATGATCATAAACTTTTAGGAGTCAAATGAATTGGTTCAGTTTGTGAGGTTTGTGACCTGGCAGAACAGCCTCCTGGTGTGCTAGAGACACCATACTCGCTGGGGATCTCCAGCTGACTCTCCTCTACCTGCCCTCCAAGTTTGGTGAGGATTAGATTTATGGGGCCTGAGCTATACCGCCCCCCCAAGAAGGTGTCCTCTTTTTGCACGGTGGTGCTTTCTGGGGACTGCCTGTCATTTCCTCTTATTAGATGAGAGTCAGCAGGAGATCCCCTGTGAGTTTGGTATCTCTAAGCTTGCACAGGATCCATTCTATACACTCCTGAACCTCCTGAACCAGCATCTATCAAAATGACTGCCTGTCTGACAGGAGGTCATTTCGACAGGCACAGGTTCAGGAGGTGATTTAAGCTTATTTTAACAGTGATCCCAAGACTCCTAATACTAGGCTAAATTCCAGATTTAATTATGTGGACATGCTTCTGTAACTGATTAAACATACAGAAAAATGTCACTTATCAGGAAGGGGTTGTGGCTCAGTGGTAGATCATATATTTTTCTTGGAATCTTCAGTTCAAAGAATATCAGGTAGCAAGACTCTACAAAGACAAAGGTCCTACCAGTTAAAGTAAACAATACTGTGTTAGATGGACCAATGGGCTCATTTAGTATAAGGCAGCTTATATGTTAGCTTCATATGTTCACTGCTGGTAATAACTGGGCTGCCAGAAAATGTATGAAGAAGGTCTAAGCATCATTTGGATGTGCCTTCTGATCTGTCAGTATGCGCTGACTTTTGAAGTTCACAGATGGGTTAGGTTTTCTTAAATGTGCTCTGTTCTAGTTTAGGGGAGCTTATCCATTCAAAACCTTTGGAATCTGCCAGGCTATATCTAAATATACAGAGAAACAAACAGATGCTTTATTGTTAGCTGAGATGCAAAAAAATAAAATCTCAGACAGATGAAAGCAGGCAGAAAAACATTACACCAAAGGTAGTCTGCGGGGGGGGGGGAAGATGCTCACACAAAAAGTGTCAAGGGACCATACAGTGCTACTTAAGGTTCTAAAATACCATCTGTGTCATCACTTACTAGGAATAACCATCAATGAACATATACTGATGTAAAAATCCCAATTTTTTCTTCTTTATTTCATAAGTAAGACGAACAGCTCGAGTTTTCGAAGTTCGTTTCGGGGTCTTTTTACATCAGTATATGTTCATTGATGGTTATTTCATTATTTTGGAATGATTTGAACCTTATTGCAGCAATTTCTTGTTCACTATTCTTGCTACTCCTATTTTGCTGTGCCCTTTGTTGTATTCTCTATCACTTACTAGGAACCAGATTCAAAGATTTTCATGAGCAGGACCTCACAGGACCTCACAGGTGCATTGCAAGCTTTTGAAACTGTGAGTCATGTTTTTGTGGCAGTGGGGAAGAGCCCCTACTATGTTTCCTAAATACATGATTCAATCTATTGGAGTTGAGAAAGCTGATCAGTTCTTTTGTAGATGTAGTCTTAGTTCCCATTCAAGAAGGGGAGCAATCTGTTTAATGCCAGGTGTGGGATGTAAGGATCCAAGTAGGGAACAGTACATGGAGCATTCTTTGTCATGAATGTTTCTGAACACGGAAAAATATACATGCTGTTTTCTGTGAGCTGTGCTAGATACAAAACCATTTTCCCTGATTCATTATATGGGTGGTAGAGAAAGGTCTCTTATGAGATTTCACCATCTCTACACACAAAACATTTCTGACATTATTACTGCCATTTCTCTGTATTTATGGTTTTAGAATACGAGGTTATTCTACAATGTACAAAGCTCAATGAAATATAATTTATATGTACTGCACATATGCAAAACAAAGTAGGGCTACTCTCTTAAAAGGTATGCTGAAATTGTAAGAATTCTTTGGATTTCATATTCTTTGGAAGAGATGGCAGTCCATAAAGAGAAATGGAGTGGAAGAGAAGGAAATTTAATGGACCCCCTCAGAAACACTACTTCTATGGTATATCAGATAACTAGAGTAATAATCATCTCAGAGTCTCATTTCATGCAAAGTTTCATTTATTTTGGGTGATTATATACACTCAAATAAATCAAGATGGGTAGGTATGTTAGTCTGTTCATAGCAGTAGAAAAGAGCAAGAGTCCAGTAGCACCTTAAAGACTAACAAAATTTGTGGCAGGGTATGAGCTTTTGTGAGTCACAGCTCTGAAATCACAGATCTGAAGAAGTGAGCAGTGACTCATAAACGCTCATACCCTGCCACAAAACTCAAATAGATTTTGTTTTGCTTTAATTGCCAAACAAAAATCTGCTTTCTATGCTTGTCATAAAACTTCCACCATGAAAGCCAAACTCCAAAAATATTTCCAGTCCCCTAACTCATTTGACCAAGAAATCTGTAATCCAGATGGTCAGAATCTGCTATTAGTTCACTCTTCCAGATTATTTTTTGGTAACACCATAAAAAGCATCTACATGGCCTGGCAGTTGGGTAGCCAAATTTTTAGATCTTATAAATCTAGGATCTCAAGGCCAAGAATCGAAAGGCACACATTTTCCTCCACATTTTACATATACAACCACATTTCACTGTTTGCCAGTGCAATCCTAAATAGAGTTGCACACTTTTAAGGTTAAAGGTGTGTTTAGGATCCATTAGAACAGGGAGGAAGAAGTATTTGTTATTATATTGCTTACTTCTGTCTCATTTCCTGCTATAAAATCAAAAGTAAATACAGAAAGAAGCAAATAAACTGCATATTCTCACTTACCAACGCTGGTGACAGTGAACAGTATCCTAGTAATTTCTTGTATTGTTCAAAGGTGAAAAACTGGAAAGAACAGAGTAGAAATTTTACTGTAGCAAGCTGGTTACCTTTATTAATCTAACAAAAAACAATGGAAGAAATTTTTGCTCTGGTTGTACTTTGCCAAGCAATCAGGATTTTATAGATAGATTTATTTAAACTTGAATCAAATAAATTGGGTTCTCAGACCTTTAAAAAAGCTGGAAAAATACAAAATCTCTCCTTATATATAAAAGCATTTTGGTGTGAGACTCGCCTGAACGTTCCACATGCCTCCCTAGCCTTTGGGTCCCTGACCTGTCGCTCAACGGGGGGGCCAATCCCCTGGCTGGATTCCCTCCCTCCCTCCGTCACCTCAGCCCCACCCACAGACCTGCCAGGCAGCCTCTCGCCCTCAGTCTGTGTGGGTCCGCCGGGCGGGATGGATGCTCCGGCGCTGGGACGTGTGCGAGCCCCAGGTCAATCCTACCGCTGCCACACCATTCCTCATTGCCCCAGGTAGCCTCCAGGTAGCTGGGCGCTCTGCCACTGGGAGAGGGCTGCTGGACTGATGGCCACAGACGAGGCCCATGGGACGCTGCCACCCGGCCAGCCAGGGGGCCAGTGGTGCAGAGGGAAGTCAGGGACCACGGGACGATCCTCCCACTACTACGCGAGACCTCCAACTGCCCCTGCCTCACTTTTCCCTGCTCTGCCGCCACAGCGGCCAGGTGCGGGGAGGCCTACTCGGGGGGCCCTCCTCCACTGCCGCACTCCAGTGTGACGATGCTGACTTGCGGCCGCGTCCCAGCCGGGTGGGGGCTGAACAGCCCCTGCTTCACTCGCCTCTCTTCCTGCACCACGCTGACCACCACCGACCCATCTTTGCCCACCCCCTGCCTTCTGTGGCTGCTTGGCGGCCTCCTTGAGGGCTGGGTGGCATGGGGCCTCTCCACCAGCAGCACACCCACCGGTGTCTCCAGCAGCCGGGGGGGGGGAGCCAGACCAGCCGACTTGGCCCACCAACGCCTTCATCCCAGTATGGGGGGCCGCACCCGGCCTCCTCCACCCATAGGGGCCTCAAGCACGCTGGCGTGGAAGGGTGCCGGTCACCCCATCATGGGAGGGCCACGGCAGGTCACCTTGACCCACCGTGGCATCAGGCAGCACCGTGGCCATGTGCCTTTGTCCCATCACTGCTGGGCTGCCTAGAGTGGGCAGGTGCCCACCACCTGCCGCTAGCACTCGTTGTCTCTTGCTACAATGGGCCTTCCTCCTAGTATATCATAATATGCATCCTTACAGTTCAGCTCAGTTTATAGCAGTACCTCATGCTCCTCCTTACAGTGAAAAGAGGGGAAAAAACCCTTCCAAATTTCATCAAAATTAACTTTAATGGTGCTTTCACCCTGTGATTGATTGATCAGATGTGGCAGCCATAGAGTGGGGCAGTCGGACAATTTTTTTAACAATTTGTCTTTTGAGCATGCACATAAGCGGTTATGGGAAGCAGTGCTTCAAACTACAGTCATAATGGATACAGCTGGTGGCCAATGGGATTGCTGGAGGAGGCTTCTGGGATATATAGCTCAGTGTAAAGTGTTTTTGAAACTACTTTTGATAAATTCAATTTTTCAGACATTTCAAAGCCAGGGGGGAGATAGAGAAGCCTCATCCTGTGTCCTCTTGCTGCTGGCATTTTTATTCAAAAGCTTGAAGGGAAACTGGAGTCATGGGCATCATTCTCAGACTGCCCCCTCAATTAACCCCTTCCCCACCTCATGGCCAAAGAGCACAGAAAAAAGTACAGAGATGTCTTTCTTTGGAAGTTTTCTAAAAAAAGAACACAGCTTTGAGAGGCTTGTGTGTGTGTGTGTGTGTGAGAGAGAGAGGGAGAGAGGGAGAGAGACAGACAGCCACAGAGAGAGGGAGAAGACAGAGGGGTGAATATGCAGTTATGCACACCTTGCTAACTGCCTCAAAAAAGCCCCAAATTGGAAAGGAATGTTCAGACTTCCCAAGTGGCTTGAGAGCTCAATGGATTGATCAGACATCCAGAAGTGTGGGTTGAAACCGCATACACCAGGAAGGACCGGACTTTCCCTGGTGCCAAATAACTCCAGCTTGAAGACAGGTCAGAATGGGGTGCCCACAACTGGGGAACGGAAGACAGATGTTGCTGTTTGGACATGCATTTTAAATCCAGAAGGGAACAGTGACAACACCAGATCAAACAGCACATCTGATCGCAACCTAACAGGATACATTTAAATGTACATATGAATTAGCATCTTCATCGAACTAGTTATTGAAAATATGTACAACTCAAGCTAGACTAAACAAAAGGCTTTCCATGCAGTCCAGGAATGCAATGAGATGCCAGAATAGAGTGGAAAGATTAGGAGTGTTATCCAGTTTCCTGAGCAATGGGGAAGAATTCTTCTACATCTTTCAGATCAAGGGCAACAGGGGACTTCACATAGCCAAAACGTATTAGCTATCTGGTGTTGTGACATCACTGCATTCACTACTTGTTGACTTATTGGTCGTTATCACGTAGTGAAAAAGAAGGAAGCCCTAAAAATGGCACTAAAGCAATCATATGTTAGACCTGTAAACAGGAGTGCAAATAAATAAACAAATGTGATGAAAGATCACTAAGGCCACAGTCAAACATGCCTTTAGATCTGACTCAGATGCGAATGCCTGATGGATCTAAAGGGCACAATCAGACAGCAACATCTGGGAAAAGTCCTGCAGCCGCCGGCACCCTGTGCTGCCCTGCCATGGAAGCAGAGTTAAAAGACACTGGGGAAAGTCTGGTCCTAATGCTTGCCAACAGGCCATGGATGGACTTTCCCCTGTCTGATTGCTCAAGCACCCGACTCAGTGCCATTTTTTTCTTTGCTTACCAGTATGCGCATAACTGCATACTCCATGGGGAACCCTCCATGCAGAGGTGCGATTCCTCAGTTATGTGCATGGGAAACAAAAGGCAACCCCCCCACTTGCCTGCACATGCTGTCTGATCACGTAGTGATGGACTGAGCCTGCACCTACAAAAGATGTATGCCCATGCAATGCTGTGTCAGTTTCCACCAGGGGAAATAGGCTCACTTCCCCTCCGCACCAAATGGCATTTCTGATCACAGCCTAGGGGAGAGAGTCTCCTCCCTGAGATTTTTTTCATATCCACTGGAAGCCTGTTTTTTTAATTTCACAAAGTTATTGCAGTACTAGTCACATGTCCTAGTCAGTTAACACTAACTTGATGTCCTAGACAAGTAATACTAATTTGAATCCCAATAAATAATTGATATTTCCCCTAGTTTTTGCATATATTGATAGTTGCCCTCGTTCTTTTTGTTTTTCTAGCTGCAAAGATCCTTTAGCTCTGCTAAAAACCAGAACAGATCTCTGGATATTGGGACAGTAAATTCCTTTCCTGTACTCTCTTCACTATCTGTTCATAGGGCACTGTGCCATTTTTTTTTAAAAAAAGATTCAGACTTCTATATAAATTTATGAATTCATATATTGTAAGGTCTGCATATTCTCTTGTTCAAAAATTTACTCAGAAGGTGACACTTAAGAACTCCATGCATTTAAAAATATATATTCCATGTTCTTAGAATAGTTTCTACAGTCCTTTTGCACAGCTGCTCTATCACCACTTGTGGTAACCATGGCAATAATTTATGATCCTGCCCTACATTCTTCTATTCTAACGTAAGCTAGGAAATCCACCAAGTTGTCACTACAATCAACAATGATGCCACATACTAGTCCCTTAAATTTGATATCCTTGTACTACAACCACTTTTGTAAAGTATCAGAAACTTATTTTGACCTATTTTCCCTTAAAAACAGAATTAATCAAATACTGCCCTGATTTTAATTTCTTCCATTTGAACCTAATGTCTTCCATTTGAAATAGAAACAAATGTTCCGGTAGTATTATCATCTTTACAAATGTCAGTCTCACTGTGTTGGATCCAGACTAAATTTTCCAGTGGCAGAATAGAACAGAGTTTTCCTGTCTTCCCCATCCTACTGCACCCCATTAATCTGCATGGAATTTCACTACCGGGGGGTTGGGGACCCCGAGGAAGGTAATGAGGGGAGTCTATAGCAGGAAGGGAGGAATCAGCGGAAATTTCCAGTTTAGTCTGCTTCCAACCCATGGACTCTGACTTAGTTTATGAGCTACACATAGTTGTGTGTGGAGAAGCTCCATATCACTCTTTGGACAAAGAAAGTAATAGGGATGTGCCACATGTTGCCCTGCAAGGCACTTAATGTGCTCTTATGGACTTTATAACCCATAAGTGATAAAATGGACTGTGCAAACATATGCTTAAGGGACTGTATTGCTTGGTGACCCAATGTGATGCCAGTTGAGAATGCACACCTAAGAGTAGAAAGTCTTCCTTTCCATTGCTGTTCCAGTTGGTTCTTCAAGGTTATCTGCCCTCTTGCCTGCTGTGAGATGAAGCAGTTCCATAAGCCTGCACAAAGCCTCAGATGCCATGCCATGGCACAAGGACAAAGAGCTCCAAATGCCATGAGGAGCTCCCTCTGTCACACGCAGGCAACCCTCCTCCCACATCTACCTGCAAGACTGCACGTAACTGAGAGATTCTACACACGGTTGCTTGGAAACTAATCTCTTGCCCATCAACAGACTGGCTAAGCCCATCAAGAAACAATAGCCCTAGCTCGGTGACTCATAATTCCTCATTTATGTGCATGGGAAACAAAAGGCAACCCCCCCTTGCCTGCACATGCTGTCTGATCACGTAGTGATGGGCTGAGCCTGCACCTACAAAGGATGTATGCCCATGCAATGCCGTGTCAGTTTCCACCAGGGGAAATGGGCTCACTTCCCTTCCGCACCAAATGGCATTTCTAGAGTTTCCTTATTTTTCCATTTGGAAGACTTCATCTCTTCAGGTCAGTTAAAAGTATTGCCAAACCAACAAAACTCCTGCTAAAGCGAATGTGCTATCCCAATCTCTCTAAGTTTCTTAGCCCTGTATAATTGTGTGTGTGTTTGTGTAATATTTGAATGTGTATAAAATACAGTAAAAGACATTTATTTGAACTAATATCAGCCTGCTTGTCTGTTACTGGTGCTCTGGATAAGTGGCAACCTCTGTATATAAAGGTGAAAGCTCCCTTTGCCGATTGCTTATTAATAATAATTCATAATTCCCCAATATTGATAACAATTTAGAGCTATCAGGCTAACACACCAGTGCATGTTATTGACAGGCAGTGTTAGGCCTCTGCATTGGCAATGAAAGGTATATATTCCAGGGACTTCATCTTTTGCTCTCATCTGGCATACTGATTTACTGGCCCCAGCATCCCATACTCCAGTCTCTAGTCTGTTTGCAAACATCCTTGGTTGGAGAACACCAAAGTTCTATCTGGTACTATTATGGCTACATGCTACTGTAGCTTGGCCCTTACAAGGTTCATACTGCAGCCCATGACACTTTTAAAAGATGACCAATTCATTTCTTTTACTACTTGAAATACCTGTTAAGATTTAATTTTGCAAAAAAAACCCCAAAAAAACATTTTTAAAGATGGATGGCGGAGACATGCTTTTTGTGCACCTCTACCAATTACATGCAGAATCCCTGAAACTTTCCCAAACAGGTTTGGGAAGAAAGTTTCCTATTATTGTCCCCTGTACTTTCTACCCATTGTTTTCTGGCACTTTTTTTTGGCTGCCTGTACTATTTTTGAATATTTGGCATTACAAAATGCTGTGTGCATGTACATGCATACCGAGTAAAAATGGCCACTGTACCTACAAGCACATCAAAGAGTTAAGGAGGGGGGCGCATGTCTTTTCACTGTAAACCATTCTACCTTTGGATCAAATCAAGTTACACACTAAAGTAGGCTGGAGGGAGCCAGAAGAATTTTTCACTTCCCCAAGCAACAGTCAGTGCCCCCTCATGAAGGCTCACTCACACCTTGAGAACTGTAATGTTTTGTGTAGTTTTCATTTCCAGGATGCTCAGGCTTAATATCACTTTATAAAGCAAAGAAAAACTTGTTACAAATCTTTTTAATCATACCGTAGAATTTCCACTCAGTACAGCCATTTTCAGTTTTAATGGATTTTACACATGGTGTCCTTGGAAGTTTGTGTGTCTTGTTTGACTTGTCCTTTATAAACACAGTATTTTTAACCTTTTTGTTCCAATATTTCATTGTCTTTTGAAAATAAGTCCACAGGGTCACAAAATATGTTAAAGTCATTTTAAACAGAGCTGCAGATGCTTAGCCTCTTTTGGATGTTTTAAGGAGTGGGTGCAATGGAAAATTCATTGCAATATAAATGTATCAAGGTGGAGGAAGCCTCCTTAAGAAGCCTCGGGATTTTTTGGGGCAACCTAACCAGAAATTAGGATGGTTTCACAGCTGTACCTCCAGGGCACGCAAGGGTTATGGACAACAGGTTTTAACTTGCATCTTTCTTTGTTTGTGTGTGTGTGTGTGTTGTTCTTCTGCTCATATTATACCCAACAGATGGGCTGGGGCATTCAAAATACCTGGGTGCAGCAATGCTTGGGTCCCTGCCCTCTTCATGCTAAATTGCTGGAAACTGTCGATTCAATAAAGCTGTGGCCTATTTTCACCCAGCCCATTGTATCGCACCAGATTTTTCTTCCTGCTTTCTACTGAAGTCACATTAGCAGCGTATATATAAACAATACAGCAAGTATTCAACACTATAGATCTGTCCCACGCTGCCACTGAAAACTTCTCCTATTCTCAGTCTCTTCTAGACATCCAACATTACTTCTTTCTGATACGGAATAAGCAACTCAATGATGCCCTAACATCTTCTTATTATATATAGATAAGTTTTTGGATCTCTCTGTTTGTCCATGAATGAAATACAAATATTATGAATCATATCTTTGATATGGCTAGCCACCTGGTAAACATTCTTTTTGTACTGCAAAAGAAATGCCTTATGAAGAATATCAAACACAACTATGTGAGTTAATTCCTTTCATAAATGAGAGTACTCACTGATGTAAAATTGTGCCACTTAGAAATGGTCAACAAATTCAAACAATAATCTTTAAATAATTTGTTCCAAAGTAGCTTTAATGAAATCAGTGGAAGTATTTAAGAACAAGTTGGTTCACCATTGTCTCCTCAAGTATCATAAAACAAAAGTGGAATAATTGGCATCAAAAGAGTTTTTCAAATTGTACATTCAGTTACTGCATGCAGAATTTTCCTGGTCAACGCCACTACTAACTTTTCATGCAACGACAGGTATTTCTTAGTTCCCATTGCCTTAGATTTATATTACATGCATAGACAAAAACAGCAGTCTTCTATTCTTAAAAATGCCTTCAAAATACCAAATAGTTTCTTAAATCCATAAACAAAAAATGAGTAAACAGTAATTTTCTGTTTCACATGATGTGAACCTTTTTAAAAGAAAACCAAAACCAAAATGAATACAAAGAAAGTGGCAGAAAACATAGATGCTCCTGAGCACAAATAGTTCATCATAAACATCATTCTGTGTTTTGTTCCATCGCTCACATTGTTTAAGAGGCAGACGTATCTTTACCATAAGAGACTGAAGCAATATTTTTCTGTTATATTTTAAGGGGTCTTTTTTGTTAAAGTAAACAAAATAGCTCCCTTCACAAAATCCAAAGGAAAATAATTGCAAAATGTGTCTCTAATGTATCTAATAACCAGTGCTGTCCATATGGCAAAGATACAAGTAAATCAAAGTTCCACAGAGGAGGAAAAAAGACAAAGTACTTACCATATGTCTCAAAAACATTAAGGTAAAAATGTCTGGGAACACATGCAAAATATGTATTTGCCCAACAAGATCATCTGTTAACCATTGTACTGGCACTGTTCATGTCTTTTCTTCAAGTCCAGACTAAGTCAGGGCTATAAAGTTTGGCTTTTCATCCTTCAGAATTACCAGCTTTCTTTTCAGAAAGGGGGAAAAAGAGAGAGACAGAAAGAGGCACAGACAGACAGACAAAGGATCTAAAGTCTTCAAAGAGAAATTGTCTTTGACACATGGCGTCCAAGTGACATATTACCTTAATTATAATGGCTTTATTTTTACATGCAAATGGATTTACCAAAGGAATAGTCAATTATATTTTTCTTCTCAACAGGAACTCTGCCTTGTTTGTTTATCTGAGGGATCTTTTATCAGCACAGCAGTTTTATAATTCAAGGCAGCCTTTCTCTGCAGCTTTCCAAGATGTGAATGGCAGGTACAGATGCAGCTGTGCAAAATTACCCCAATGGAACTTCAATTTATAGTATAAAAGTGGGAAGGGAATCCAAGGGTCATCTAGTACTACCTTCAAACATGAGAAATTGGGGGGGGAGAAGACATCTCTT
>NW_015169196.1:662564-669775 GCF_001447785.1 Gekko japonicus
CTTCCCCGGCTAACGTGCTTCTAAAAAAATGGGAATATTTATAATTCCTTAGAGAATAAACCACAATTTAAAGGTGAAACAGCGTTCACAGAGAAGTTCTCTCAAGTTCTCCCAAATGAGCCAACACATAAACCAACAGGGCTAATAAATATACTCCCAATATGATTTTTTTTCAACTCTTCCAGTTATGAATAGTGTTGGATCTGAATATTTTAAACTAAAAAGCGTAAATATATTATGTATAAATTAGTTTCATATTTATGACATTTATATTCCATCTTTCTTTCATTGCATTTTTGTTGTTGAGTCGCACAGTCAAGTCCGACTCTTTGCAACCCCATGGACCAGATCACGCCAGGCCTTCCTGTCTTCCGCCGTCCTCTGAAGTTGGCTCAATTTCATGTTCGTTGCATCTATGACACTGTCTAACCATCTCATCCTTTGCTGTCCCCGTCTTCTTTGACCTTCAATTTTTCCCAGCATCAGGGTCTTCTCCAGTGAGTGCTCCCTTATCATTTGGTGGCCAATGTATTTGAGCTTCAGTTTCATTATCTGGCCTTCCAGGGAACAGTCAGGGTTAATTTGTTTTAGGATTGACTGATTTGATCTTCTTGCAGTCCAAGGGAGTCTCAAGAGTCTTCTCCAGCACCATAGTTCAAAAGAATCTATTATTTGGCGCTCGGCCTTCCTTATAGTCCAACTCTCACAGCCATACATGACTACTGGGAATACCATTGCTTTGACCATGCGGACTTTTGTTGGCAGGGAGATGTCTCTACTTTTTATCATGCTGTTTAGGTTCACCATCGCTTTCCTCCCAAGGAGCTGGCGTCTTTTAATTTCATGGCTGCTGTCACAGTCTGCGGTGATCTGGGATCCCAGGAACGTGAAGTCTGCAAAAAATTCCCAGAAGTCCTTCTCTCTAAGTGTGACTGCATGCTCATATATGCTGAGCTTCAGAAAGGCTGCTATATCATGGGACCTCCCAACCATACTTAGTGACCTTATAGGAAGTTGAACATTGTGTGTGTGCACGTGTGCATATAACCATAGGATCTGTTTTCTAATCCTAACAGTATTTTATTATTTATATTTATTAATTTAGATATCCACACCTCTATTTTGCGGACCCAAAGCAGCATACAACAGAATTCTCTTTATCCTCATGACAATTCTGTGATTCTGTGAGGTATATTAAGCAGAGACAGACATACAGACAGACAGACAGGCCCAGAGTCACCCAGCAAGCCCAGCTCACAGCCTCACATCTTAAATTCTACAACACTACTCTAACTCAAGACAAACCTCACATTTCACTTGATTTGACATATATTGTACTGGGCTTGTTTTAGGAAAATACAAATGTAATGGTATAATTAAATTGTCAAATAGCTTCTACATATTACAATTACATTTTCAAGAATCTATAGCCTACTTTCCAACAAGGTAAATTTTGCAAGCCATTCATGTTTAAGCTACAAGGATCTCACTGGAGCATATAAAAGAGCAACCCTAAATTGGTCTATTCAGAATCCTTCTCAAAGCTGTTCAATGGAGCTTACTCCTGGTATAGAGTAGCAGGGATGGTGCTGGTAGGCTATCTGCCATTCTGTTCTCTGTGGCCATGGAATCTATGCATTGTCCTATGAAGCTATATAAGTGGACTAAACACTGCTGTTTACTTACCTGATATTCTATGGAACAATACATGATTGATTTTTCATTTAATTACAGGTCCCAAACATCCAAGTTTTAGCACCATATGATATGTTGTATTACACTCACAGCAATGATTGTAATGTGAACTCTTCTACATGGCTTGGTTGTTACTTGGGGACTGGTCCACCACATATGCTAAGCCCTGATGATATATTACAGTCCTTGTGTAATATTTTGCTGCATCTGTACTCAGAGTCATTCATAAAAAAAATTTAAGCCATCATTTAGTTTGTTAATTTAATATATTTGGCTGGAAGCCAGTTTGAGGGTAGAAAATGTTTTTTTAAAAATAAATAACTTGGAAAGCCAATCTGTGAATGCACCTGAAATAGGTTCTAAGACAGAAGAATTTTCACACTGCTATTTGGAAAACAATGAAAATCAGATTTGAATATGAGTAAGACCTTCATTTATTTAAAACATTTTAATCTCACCTATCTTCTTGTTTTTGGCAAGTATTCAAGGCAGTTTACAATTAAAGATAATTAGAATTAATAAACTAATAACACCACTAATGTACCAAACTTAATGGCAAGGAATAACAATATGGCCCAAACAATTTACAGTAAAAAAATACAAAATACATCCAGTTTCAAAGCCTTCTAGGGGGAAAAAAGCCTTCAGACAACACAAAGATGGTGAAATCGGAGGGCAGGTTCTAGCCAGAACTCATTTATGATGATAGTGATTCAATACAGACAAAAGAACACCACCAGATTTTTAGAGGATAGTTCCATCAATGGCAAGTCATTTAAATTGCACCATGCCCTGAGGAATTTATAATCAATGTGCAGAAGAGACAACAACCTAGGTGAGAGGGAAAGGCAATGCAGGCAGATGCAGCTGGAAGTTCTTCTTAGGCTTCATTTCAATTTGAATTCTTTAGTAGAAATGTAAATTACCTTACAGCAGCAAGATTTAACTGTTTCAGGGGGACTGTTTTTTTTTTTAAAAAAAGTAAAGCGGAAAGGCTTACCTTCACTGCTCTTTTAGGTGTTTCAGCCAAGATTGGAGGGAGTATGCCTTTGTAGAAACCAAACAATCTATTGAAGGAAGGAAGACAATGAAAATTGTAAACCAGGTAAGTAAGAACATTAGCCAAGTCATAATTCTGTTTTCTTTTCAGAATAAAATGACTAATCTCAAGGAATTCTTAATTCTTCAAGACAGCCATTATGTTAAGAGTGAAGTTCTGGGTTGTTTTTTTAAAAAAATGTATTATGTAACTATCACTGTAGTCCTTAAATTGCTTCCCCTGAGATAATGTTGCTGACTTCAATAGGACTCAACTGGAACAAATTCTTCAAGGATTGTACCAATCTGGGTTTACGTCACTGGGATAAGAACCGTAACTGGCAATGGATAAACACTAATTTAACCCACACAATCCCTGTGGATTAGATGACTGTTCCATTCATTCAGTGAAGGAATAATCTTTGTTGAAGGAGAAAAAAATGAGAGATAGTTCATTAAGTGTTTAAAATCTAAGTAATACTTAGAAAAGATAGTATTGTATTTAATAAAAAGCAGACAATGTATCGCACCTGAAAAATGTTGGGCATTTTTTTGGAGAGTGGGCTTTGGCTTCTTGAAACTTTAATTCAATATATAGAAAATATTTGACAATTTTACTATTAGATTTGTATGTTCCTAAAGCAAACCAGTACAATTATGTATGTCAGACAGAGTGAATGT
This sequence comes from Gekko japonicus, assembly GCF_001447785.1. Classification (NCBI taxonomy): domain Eukaryota; kingdom Metazoa; phylum Chordata; class Lepidosauria; order Squamata; family Gekkonidae; genus Gekko; species Gekko japonicus. The sequence goes on from NW_015169196.1 coordinate 665,979, forward strand.
GAGCTCTGTCTTGAGTTAGGTTAGAATTACACTGTCCTCATGTGAGTCTCTGCCCCCATGTTGTGACTGACATGGTTATAGGCATTACATATTGCTTGAATGGATTTCTTTTACTGAATGGAAATAAGTATAAATAAAGGAGCTAATAAAGTTTACTCAGCTCTTAAATTTGTGGAGGATAAGTCTATCAGTGGCTACTAGCCATGGTGACTGAGGGGAACCTCAACATTCAGAGGCATTAAGCCTCTGAACCCCAAAGCCAGGAGGCAATATTCGGGGAAGGTCTTGGCCTCTATGCCCTGTTGTTCGCCATCCAGAGGAGCTGATTGGCTACTGTGTGAGACAGCATGATGGACCAGATGGACCATTGGTCTGATCCAACAGGGCTTTTTTTATGTTCTTAAAAGTTCTTAAAAGTGGGACAAACACAACTCATTGCCAACATAACAAAAACATAGCTGATAGTACAATATTCTGTCTCCTCTGGTTTTCATATGCAGCAGAATGAGGTGGTAGGATTCTGAGGTGGCAAAATTGGCTGTACTGTTTCAGACGGTAGGTGGAGAATGTCATATTTTTAAGAGTCTTCAGTATAAAAGCTGTTTGAAGGACTGGCCTATGCAAATTCACTTAATGCTAGCACAGACTTCAAAGTCTCAGAGAAGGACAGTAGAGAATTAGTATAGGGGAAGATAGGATACAACGAACAAGAAATTAAGCAAACTCCGGAGGACGGCGGAAGACAGGAGGGCCTGGCGTGATGCGGTCCATGGGGTGGCAAAGAGTCGGACTCAACTGTGCGACTGAACAACAACAAAAACAAAGATAGGGTGCTATCTGACCTTTCCTTTTCCATTCCTGTTGCTGTCCCTTTGTTACCCAGAATGCTGCTCTCAGGGGTCCCTTCCTTCCAGTCACTTCCCTCCTCTCTCTCTTTCTCTGTCCACATTCATGGCTGGATATGCTTTCTACAATCTCTCTCCATCCTAGCTAGCTAGAAGCCTTTACTCTACCTTTCCTATATAGTATGGTATTCTCTCATGATAAAGAACTTCTATTTCATTTCTAAGTAACAAGCAGAAGTGTGAACTTATTTCTCAAGCAGCCAGACTATAGAATTTCACTGTGCTCTACTTTCAAAAGCCTTCACAGGTGCAATGTTAGCCTATCAGGGAGAAAGGTTATAGAGTTGCCCTTCATAGAGTGAGCCCGTTCGTGGGGTAGGGCGGGGTAGAAATACTCGAATAAATAAAAGCCCTTCATATGCTACACTAGTTTCCCACTTACAAGGAATTATTAATGTGAGGGAACCTTGAAAAATGCAATCCTTTGCCAGCAAACTGAAGCGATTATCCCATTCTACCATTTCATTATCACCTCATTCTGCCACATGCACAGAGCAGGCCTCAGAGTTCTTGCCTCTAGACATTTCCTACAACTTGTTAGTACTAACTTATAATCTCTCTTGTCTGTGCTTTGCACATTTATGAATTACAGTAGGTGATGTACATCACAGGGACAGGCTAACTTGGTTGTTGTGGAAAGAAGGGGAAAATGCGAATGAGTTCTAGAAAAATGGGGAATAGGATAGAGTTATTTCAAACAGAGAAAGGAATAATGCATAGTGAACAATGAAATCCAAACATCTACAAAATATAACAAGGATACCCTGGTATGGACATGTGACTTTGCATAAGCAACATTACTGTGAACTGAGACAAGCTCCGTCAGGCAGGCATTGAATTTGGGGCTTGGCAAAATGTTAAGATATCTTGAGGTACATATAAGCAAGAACTCCAGACCCCACCTGGAGGTTGGCAATCTATGGTCCTTACAGAAGAAGACCTTGTGCTGGTCCTTCACACTGAGTTTTACATAGTGTACCCTCAGCCATTTTGTGTTTGCACAAGAGATGATATAAGCAATTTCTGGGCACTTTAAGATATAAGAAAGTAAGTGCTGCAGAAGATCTTGCACAAGTGGAACTACATGAAGTCATCCAAGCCACTGAGTTAGATGCAACCTTGCCTAAAACCTCTCCTTACTACAGCACCAGTTGCCCATGTCTTTTGTTTATGTAGGTTCCATGATCCACAGCATAGCTTTTTTGGGAATCAAAGGGGACTCTCTCCTCCCATTTAACCCCTATTTAATCTCTTCAATGTTAATTGTATTACTGAATCACATGACAAATACAAGTAAATTTACCATAATAAACATAACAAACAAGAAAAAACATAAAAAGATAAATGAAAAACAAAATAAGAAATTCTGAAAAAAAGAAATACAATATTTACAGTTATTGCTACACATTTTGCTTTACAGTTTTTACAAGATGTTTTTGTAGCTTTATTGCCTGTACCTGCATTATCTATTAAATCACATCTTTCTCTAAGTTCCTAATGTTAAATGGAGGGTGAAGAGTTGTTGAGTGTTGGCTGGCAAAAGATGCATCCACACTCATTTGATTTTTTTGCAATTCTAATATGATATGCTAATTTTCTAACAGAACTCTAATTCACAAATACTCATACCACATACCATTTATAATTTATGTTGGGGATTTCCAATGTTGAAATATGATGAATCTTGCTATTAAAATGTTTGTATTAATGATTTATGTGCCAATGTTCTTATGTAAATAAATATAGCAATGCCAATTTTGAACCAGGTATATTTCAATTTTTTATCTCATCGTATATTAACTTCCAGTATTTTTTATTGTTATGCAACTCCACCACATATGGAAGTATGTACCTTTATTATTTTGGCATCTTCACCATCACAAAGACTTTTAAAAACTAGAAATAAGTTTTACTGGTTAGGTGCCATCTATCCAATAGTTTCAAGGAATTTTCTCTTAACCTAGGTGAAACACAATTATTAAAAACACTACAAATCAACAAGCATAAAGTGCTGCCGGCAATTAAAATTCACTTAGATGGTACACTTTCAATGGATTTCCATTTCCCAAATGTTCTAAGATGTTCTTCTGCTTGTAGTTTCTTTATGGCAACAACTCGATGGTGGATCATGGGCCAGGTACTGCAACTGTTGAGCGATCCGACAGCAGTGGCCCCTAATTGAATGCTTGGCGGAAGAGCTCTGTCTTGCAGGCCCTGCGGAACTGTAAGAGGTCCCTGTAGGGCCCTGATCTCCTCTGGCAGCTCGTTCCACCAGGTAGGGGCCGCCACCGAGAAGGCCCCGGCCCTAATGGCAGCTAACCTGGCCTCCCTCGGGCCAGGGAGGGTCAACCGGTTTTGAGACCCAGACCATAGTGCTCTCTGAGGTATATACAGGGAAAGGCGGTCCCGTAGGTATGTTGGACCCCAGCCATAAAGGGCTTTAAAGATAAGAACCAGCACCTTGAACAGATTCGGTATGCTATTGGCAGCCAGTGCAGTGTCCTCAGCGCAGGCTGGATGTGCTCCCATCCATGGAGGCCCAACAACAGCCTGGCAGCGGCATTCTGCACTAGCTGCAGCTTCCGAATCCATAACAAAGGCAGCCCCATGTTGAGAGCATTACAGTAGTCTAGTCTTGAGGTGACCATTGCATGGATCACTGTAGCCAGGTCAGCACGGTTGAGGAAAGGAACCAACTGCCTAATCAACCAACTGCCTGAACCGTGGCAGTTCAGAGTTGGGGGTCCCGCTCCCAGCCTTTGATGGGGCACCTCTCATGCCAGCATCAGAGGTTAGGAGTCTGGGGGTGCTCCTGGATGCCTCCTTGACAATGGAGGCTGAGGTAGCAGCCACTGCTAAATTGGCCTTTTATCATCTTCAGCTGGTTCGGCA
>NW_015169196.1:670080-704311 GCF_001447785.1 Gekko japonicus
AGAAGAGGCTCTCCCACAAGCCTTTTAAATAGGAGCCGCCACTATTGTTACCATCAATGATCCTATTGAACTTCCGGATCCTAGGCTGTATCGCTAGGCCCATTGGCTCGAGGGATGATGATCGGACGAACAACGTGGATTTAGATCTGGAAAGCACGCCATCTAATCTTTAGTATTGTGAGCATTTTATTGCTAATTGTTAACTTATGTAATGAATATGTGTTTTATGTAGTGTTAAATTTTAATGGCTATGCCAATTAGGTACATTGTACCGCTTTGTTAGCCACCCTGACCCTGTTCGCAGGATTGGCAGGGTATAAATATAATAAATAAATTAATAAATAATCAGCCTGAGATTATAAAAGGCCGACTTAGCAGTGGCCGCTACCTGGGCCTCCATAGTAAGGGAGGTATCCAGGCGCACTCCCAAACTCTGAACCTCTGGGACTGGGACCAATGGAACGCCCCCGAAGGTCAGAAGTGGGATCCCCACCCCCGAACTGCTCCAAACTGTGCGAAGCCCAGGACCCCTGTCTCCGCTGGATTCAACTTCAGCCGACTCAGTCAAAGCCAACCAGCCACAGCCTGCACCGCCCAGTTTAGATCTTCTGGTCCAGAGTCCGACTGGCTGCCTAGCATCAGATGCAGCTGGGTGTCATCAGCATACTGGTGGCATCCCAGCCCATGCCTTCGGGCAATCTGGGCAAGGGGGCACATATAGATGTTAAATAACATCAGAGACAGCACAGCCCCCTGAGGCACATAACACTCAAGTGGGTGTCTCCTGGACTGCTGTTCCCCTAGTGCCACCCTTTGTCCTTGACCCTGGAGAAAGGAAGCAAGCCACTGCAAGGCAAGCCACCGAATCCCCACGTCAGTGAGGCGGTGGACTAGTAACTGGTGGTCAATCATGTCAAATGTGGCCGACAGATCTAATAACAACAGTACCGCCGACCTGCCTCGATCCAGATGTCTCCAGAGGTCATCAGTCAGGGCGACCAACGCCATCTACATCCCAAGTCTCGGGTGGAAGCCAGACTGGAAGGGATCTAGCACGGAAGCATCATCCAGAAAGCCCTGCAGCTGTATCGCCCTCTCAATCAATTTGCCCAAATAGGGCAGATTGGAGACCGGCTGATAGTGGGCCAATTCAGCCGGATCTAATGATGGTTTTTTCAGGAGAGGGCGAACCATCGCTTCCTTGAGTGCCCCAGGGAACTGCCCCTCAGTGAGGGACTTGTTGATAATCTCCCTTAGGGAACCTTGAAACCCCTCATGACTGGATTTAATAAGCTAGGAAGGGCATGGATCAAGGCTGCATGTCGTTGGGCACACAGTTGCGAGCAGTCTGTCAACTTCTTCCAGACTGAGAAGGCCGAAGTGATCCCGGCTCGAAATCGAAGACGTGTAATGGGCCTCAAGCTCACTCACTGTTTCAAGTGTGGTGGGGAGGTCGCGGCAGAGCACCAAGACTTTATCTGCAAAATAGCTTGCAAAAGCCTCACAGCCAATATCCAATTCCCTAGCATTTGGTCTGCCCTGAGACAGACTAGTTATTGACCGAATCATCCTAAACAATTGGGCTGGGCGAGAGCTAATGGACGCAATCACCACCACATAGAAATCCTTCTTCGTGGCTTTGACTGCCATCTCATAGGCTTTCATAAACGTCCTATATGATGTTCTTGTTGCCTTGTCTCGAGCTCAGCGCCACCGTCTCTCTAGCTGTCTGAACTCTCGCTTCGTAAGCCACAGATCCTGGGTGTACCAAGGAGCCAGCCTAGTGTGTGAGCATAGAGGGCGCCATGGAATGATCTTGTCAATGGCTGCGGAGAGCTGGCTATTCCAGTCCCCCACAAGCTCATCCAATGAGCTGTCAGGGGGAATCGGATCCCGCAGAGCCATCTGGAACCACACCGAGTCCATCTGGCTTCGCGGATGAGCTTAAATATGCTCGCCACCTAAACAGGGTTGGAGTGGGACATTCAGGCGGGCCCCTAGGGCATGGTGGTCCAACCATGGGACAGGCAAAGCAATAACCCAGTCTACTTGTTACCCCCACCGCAAAGATCAAATTGAGCATGTGCCCTTCATGGTGAGTAGAGGTCGTTACATATTGGGAGAGTCCCAGCGCCGCCATGGACGACACCGGGTCTGCTGCCTGAATAGAGGTCGCATCATCAGCATGGACATTGAAGTCACCCAGGACAATCAGTCTAGGGTGTTCCAATGCCCATTTTGCTACAGCCTCTATCAGGGACGGCAGGCTATTGGCTGGTGCGTTAGGCAGTCAGTACACCAGCCAAATCGCCAAACTCTTCCTGGCCTCCCAGACCAGGCCAGCACACTCAATGCCCATGATCCTCGGAGATGAAAGCGCCCTAAAGGAGTAAGCCTCCCGGATGAATAGTGCCACTCCTCCCCGTCACCCCCTAGTCCGCGATTGGTGAAGGATCAAGAACCCAGGTGGGGCAAGTTGGTAGAGAGCCACTGTCTCGCCCTCCCTCACCCAGGTCTCGGTCATGCACGCCCAGGTCTGCATTCTGCTGTTGCAGGAAGTCCCTAAGGACCATGGTCTTATTATTTATAGCCCTGGCATTACACAACACCAATATCGGAGGGAGGTTACATTTCCTAGCCCCACTGCCAAAATCCCTAGGGATGGGATGCAGGCTGGAAGAGGGCCGAGCTTTACTGTTTCTGCGCCCTCTTCCCATAATATTCTGCCTGCTCCCACCGCTATACTTTCCCCTCCCCAGGAGCACCGGAATTCCCTGGCCCACATCGTTGCCCTCAGTGGTCTCTGCAAGATTCAGACCACCGGCTGAGCAGATAGCAGGGCGCTCAATGTATTGCTCAGATTAGAGGGTGCAATAACATGCAACAGACAAATACATAAATTGCTACTACTGCAGTTACACAACCTATCCTACCCCACAAAAATTTCACCAAAACTGATTGCCAGAATCGTCAAATATCAGCCAGTAAGTAAATAAAGGCCTTCCCACCCAATCTTATTTTTATTTTATTTTTTAATTTCCTAACACTAAGTTAATTTAGACAGTAATAGCAACCACAATATTATATTACAGATTGGTTTGGATGATCTTATAACTGAGGACAATCCTTCTTGCTAAACAATAATCCAAACTCAAGCAACAACAGCACCTAACTCTTAACTCTCTACAATTAATTAATTCAAACCCACTAGCACACTTATTCCCTCAAATAATCAATTAATTGTTAATATTAATACCCCGTTCACTTAGGGCTGACTACTCAACCACTTCTAAAGTAGTAGCAGCTAATAGTAGCAATCAACTGCATCGGTGGACTCCATTGCAAGAATTACACTAGTCCCAAGTCTTCTCATTCCACATGCTAGTGTACGGGAGGTTCTTATTGGCTCTCTGCGTTTCTCCCCTGGGGTTCAGTCACTCTCACTCCTGACCTGTTCTCGTAGGTGGTGGTTGCTTCCATCTTCTTAAGTGCCCAGACCATATCATTGTCATCATGGAGCGGCAGGGAGTTCGCCGCCTCGAAGCCCCGTTAGCCGGGAAGAGATGTCACAAACTGGCTGGGGACGCTGCAATCAGGGTAACCTCCACTAGGGGGCCACACACCCGACACCGGCGTTGCAATCCCAGGCACAAAGTCCCACCAGCTTGAAGCAAGTGTTGCAATTAAAGGGGCGAATGCTGCAGCCCAGCAGCTGGGGCTAGACGCAGCTTCAGGTGACACAGCCCACCAGCTGGGGCTGAATGCCACAGGCGACACAGCCATCCAGTAGGGCCCCACCAATGGAATTCAACTTGGGCAAGGAGGCCCTCAGAAGGGCATAAGCCCCCCCCCCAGTCCTCCTACTGCTGGCTGTCCTTCTGGGGCAAACGACGCACACTCTGACGGTCGGGTAGCAGCGGTCCCGTCCCGGTGCCAAAATTGTGGCCGCAATTGTACCGACTGCGTGCCACTTGCAAAGCTGCAGTCAATGGCTCCAGTCCCTACACCGAGCCAAGTCCAGTGCAGGCCCTACACCAAGCCGAGGAGACAGGCATCGGTCCTGTCGAGGCCAGGCCGCCAGGCTTCCTCTCCACATGAACACATCAGCGGTAAGTTGTACTTTTCACCTTCGCCTTTTCACCTTCTCACCTTCGCCTTTTCACCTTCTCACCATTCCTCACAGTGGAGGGTTGGTTGTTAATATTCACTTATTCAGCTGTTTAGAGCAATTCAGAGTGCTAATCCGTGTAAAATCCATTTAAAACTTGCTCGGTTCACAGGAGCTCCAGCTCTAAGCTTCCTGCTCTGCCGCCATCTTAGGCTCAAGGGGTTTTTCTTCCAAATAGACTCCCAAGCTTCAGTTTCTATTTCTGATCCCATCCCTTTCCCAAGTATGATGTAATGTGCTCATACATAGCTTTAATTAAATAGTCATAAATACCTGAAACCATGCCTTTTGTATAAACTGGACTGGATCAAAAATCCAAATCCAGTGAGAGGATGTTTAAATTGTAGTAGTCTTAAAAAGGTAAAGGTTCCCTTGCTCAAAAGCCAGTTGAATCTGACTCTAGGGTTGCGGTGCTCATCTCCGTTTCCAAGCCGAAAAGCCAGCACTGTCTGAAGACATTTCCGTGGTTATGTGGCCGGCATGACTAAACACCAAGGTGCACGGAACGCTGTTACCTTCCCACCAAAGTGGTACCTATTTATCTACTTGCAATTTCTTGCTTTCGAACTGCTAGGTTGGCAGGAGCTAGAACTAGAGATGGGAGCTCACTCCGTCATGCGGCAACTCGGGTCTCGAACTGCTGAACTACTGACCTTCCACAGCCTGCAGTTCAGCGTCTTAACCACTTGAGCCACCGTAGGTCCAATTAGTAGTCTTATACAGGGCATGTAATAAAATACCTTGTTACCAGGAGAAAAACTGATTGGATTCAACCCATTATCTTCACTGAGACGACTTCTGTACAACTCTATACGTTATAGGGATACCATGAATTTTTCAGTGAATCAGTTCAGCAGTTATACTTTTTTTCCACAGTCACAATCAGACTATAAACTGTTAAGGGATATGTATGGACTGCATTGAGCTACTGGAACAGCTACAAAACAAAACTGCAGTTGCTTGTTGGACAGAAGACTGATTCGTCATCATCAGGAAATCAGCTTCTGAATGCTGCAAGTAGCCTGTTCATGTGAACACATATGAACAGGTTGCAAATAGCTGACAACTCCATCAATTAATTGGCTGCTGATCACCAATGACCAATGGGAAGTAAGCTAGAGCACAACATGCTAACAAGAAATTAATTTGAATCCTGATAAGGCTGGAGGATGGTGGAGGAGAGCAATCCTTGGGTGCATTCCTGGGAATAAGTCCCTTGGATAAAATGGGACTTACTACTGAGTAGGGCTACTTAGAATTGCCCCCTCATCCTATTCAGGTCTATTCAATGGAACTTATTCTCATGAAACTGTTCTTAGGATGACACTGAATGTCACCCAGGCTGTGGAGTTCTCTGCTCTGAGTGATGCATTGGGCCCCTTCCCTGTTTATTTTTTGATGAGTCAAGACATTACAGGAGGGGTGTCGAACTCATTTGTTATGAGGGCCGGATCTGACATAAATGAGACCTTGTTGGGCCGGGCCATGTGTGTCATAATAATGCCAGGTAGTGGAGATATAAACTTTATAAAGGACACAAACAGTATTTTTAACTTAAAATAAAAGTATGCTTAAAACATTAGCACTCTTGCAATATTTTGTTTATTTAACAGTGTCTGATAACTGACACCTCTTGCTCTGTGCTGTTGCAATCTTGAGTATGCTGTTCAGGTGTGTAGCTGTAAGCTGCAAACCTATGATGATGCATCAGCAGCAGAACTGGAAGCAGCAGCAGAAGACTGCCAGGTCCACTATGGGCCTAATAGAAGCCCTCCGGGGGCCTGATCTGGCCCCTGAGCCACATGTTTGACACCCCTGCATTAGAGTGTTGTTGTAAACTTGGCCTGGCAGCTATCTAACGTTTTCTCAGCACCCCAAAATACACTGTGGCCCTGTTCATACGGAGAAGTTACCGTGCTAAAGACACGAATGACAGGCGGATTTTTGGCGCACGATCACACCGCAACATCTGGGAAGCGTAGTGCGCCCATGGCTAACCTGTGGCTTCCTGCCGAAGATGTAGAGTAAAAAACTACTGCAGAAAGTGTACTAGTTTCCGGAAACCACGGGGCAGGGGCGGGCATCTGATCGCGTTTCCACTTTAATCCTGTGGCATCTGGCATCTGGCCATGTCCCATTGCAAACCGGATGGCTTTTTTTAGTCTCCACAGCATGCGCACAAATGCCCAATGGTGCATGCGCAAACGTCGGTGAAGGGGGGAAATCCCATTTGCCACGGAAGCGGCGCCTACTGATTGCCGGTGTGATCGCGCCGTGCTGCTTCTTTGCTGCGCTTCAGAATAGCCATGTGATCGGCACCTAATGGTCTAACCACAGGAACTCGATGGGACATGTGATCGGGCTGCTGAGCTTTACTTTGCTCCAGGGCAAACAGCCACGCTCCCACCCCCCCGTGTTTTCCGGCCCCTGTGACCAGGGCCTGTGATATTTACTTCTGATATTTTATTTTATTTTAACAATTATATCCCTGCTTTCACTTTCTGGCTTAAGGTGCTTTATACATTGTCCCATTACAACCATAGAGATCAAATAAAATAATTCTTAAAAATACTCCACATAAAACCTCATGCCTGCAGTTCTGTTGCAGCTCTGCTTAAAAAAAAAAAGAGATTACAATCATCTTTAGTTTGTCTTATGTGTTTTAGATTATTTCATTATTATGCCTAATATTAATATTGTTATCATTAGTTGCTTTGAGGTTCCCTTGGGGATAGAAAAAGGAGGCCTAACTTTTCAGTTAAATAAATAAATAATTGTGACAGAGAGTACTCCATCTTTCTGTGTTATACCTCTGAAGATGCCAATCACAGCTGCTAGCGAAACGTCAGGTAACACAATGCCAAGACCATGGCCATAGAGCCCGGAAAATCTACAACAACTAATGAACTTCAGCCATGAAAGCTTTTGACAATACATAAATAAATAATCAAAATTTTATCCCAATAAAAATACACTTTCAGTAAATTATGGTATAGGTTTTATGGCTCTGATTTTAAATTGTTTTAGGATGTATTATATTATGCTTTTTAAAATTGTTAGTTATATTGGTGGCCCTGACTGGGCAGAAAGACAGGATATAAATATTGTAAATGAATAAAAATAAATTTCTAATAGCCTCTACTGGCAATGACTGTCTGTGGTTTTATCACCTTTTTGTCCTGCCCTTCCTTCTAAGAAGCTCAGGGTAGCATATGAGTTGAATTTTATCCTTACAACAACCCTGTGAGGTAGGTTGATCCTCATAACAACTCTGTAAGGTAGGTAGATGCAAGCAAGTGATGAGTTCACCCATGAAGTTTTAAGGCTGAACAATGATTTGAACCTAGATCTCCACCCAGCTCCTACACTCCAACCACTACATCACAATAGTCCTAAGGGCCCATGACCAGGGGTCGTTTCGTAGAAAAAGAGCTAGGGGAACTCATTAGCATAACTCATTAGCATATGCCACACCCCCTGACATCGCTGGAAGTGTGTCATAAGGCCACACCCCCTGACATCACCAGAAGTGTGTCATAAAGCTACACACCCTGCCCCCAACGGTCCCGGACACCGCTGCCGACCCTCCCTCTTCTCCTGCCTCCTCCTGGCTGAATGAGGGCCGGAAGCGGGGTGGCCGGAAGCAGGGGGTGGGGCTTCGTCATGAGCCCTGACCCCCGTACCTCACCCGGGGGAACTGCAATCCCCCGCGATCCCCCCCGAAATGACCTCTGCCCATGACAAACTCTAAAATTTCTTTTATAGCTTCTTAATCCCCCCCCCTAGCATTAGCATGACATTAGTCACTTGGAGCATGGAGTGTCAACATTTCAGTACCAAACAGGAGAAAAGAATGTGTCAAGATGTCTCTAAATCTTAGGAAAAAAGGAAAGAGTTAACAGCTCCATCCTTAACTGAAGCACAGTTAAAATGCATTATTTTGTTTCAGCATTAAGCATCTAAATGAACATCGCCATTCAATTGTGTTCTGGGCAGCTGCCCAAATTCGTCTTTGCAATAGTTGATTTTGAAACATTACAGACAATCATATCTTCCCAATTTGTTCTTCTTTCAGGCTTTAGGCACCCTTCTGGTTTCCATTTCTTGTTTGGAAGCCTTGAGTCATCCATTTTGGCAACATGTCCAACCCAAATCAGTTATTTTCTCCAAATTATATTGAAATTGGGATCTTGCTTAGTTTGTTGTTTTCCTCCCCTGTCTCTCACATAATTTTCCCTTTAAGGATCAAATACAAAGCTGATTGAAGGCATGCATATAATATCCTCTTTCTGCAGTTGCTGTCAAATCCAAGCCTGTTACCCACATAGTTCTATAATCGAAAAAATGACAGAAAGTACCTTTAGGGCTGTATTCACTTGCCCCACATGAATCTGGGGTTCACAGAATTTAGATGGCTTGCAAAGCTCAACTAGTGAAGATGCACAGACTGTTCTGTGTGAAATGTGAAAAAGGAGTCTTTTTGTGCTAGGAAAAATGGATGTTAAGTGTTCTTTAAAAAAGAATTTCACATGAATATTAGAATGCCATAAAAGTTCAAACCATAGCTATATGTTTCCAGGAACTGGAACAGAGGCACCATTAGTTAAAGATTCTCTTAATAAAACGAGGCCAGAGGGCCTTCTCGGGGACACTGTTTTATAACACTGCTCCTCCTGCCTTGCAAATAAGTCCACAAAAATTATTTGCCTCCCCCGGCCAAAAAACTGTTGTAATGGTCTCCTGTTCATACCTGCCTACAATAATCATTTGAGGCACAGTGAAGCACTGCTTATAGGTTACAGTGAATGCATGTGAAATCCATGTACAGTATACACTTGATTTTTCATTATATGTGCATTGAGTAATTCACTTGTCACATTCAACGCATGTACCATTGGATGTATGATTGATACCACACATTTAATCAGGTATTAGTCTCCAGTTTCATTTGTAAAAGCAATGTACTCATGTACGTGCAGGATGTATGTGTATTCACAATAACATATGAACTGAGTAGTAAGCCAGGGGGATGGGGGAAATCAACCAAACAAATGAAGCAGTCTTATACTAAGTCATACCCTTGGTCTATCAAGGTCACTACAATTTGACTGGCAGCAGCTCTCTAGGCTTAAGATCTTTCACATCACTCACTACCTGATCTCTTTAAATGGAGACATCCAGGAGCCTGGGACCCTCTGAGCACAGAGCAGATGCTCTACACTGAACTACAGTCCCTCTGCTCTTAGAAAAATTTCCCTCTCTGTCTGCCTGAAAGTGATATTAACACAGACGATACAATGACTTTCTTTATTTACTGCAGAGGTTTACATGCTGCCCCTTCAGTATCAGATGCCAAGGGGCAGGCAATGACTTGCTGTTTACTAGTCTGCATTATTATGATGGCATTAGTACTGATCAGGATGCAAAAGACAAAGTTTGGTGTTCCATCTGAGCACTGGGACTTTTCATCCCAAATTCTAGTAGGACTTTCTTTGAATTACGGCAAAAACATTATTGTTGTTGTTTTTACTGTTACATTTAGAGCTATACTAGGTACTTTATTTTTAAAGGATATTAGGAAGAGGGCAGAATAGGGGAGGTTTTCCAGGCCAGGTATCTTACTTTACCTTAACAGTTGTTTAAAGAATCTGGATATTTCAAATATATAATCTGTTGCCCAGAAGGTTCCTCAGGCAGAAGTCATCCAGGAGACTCTCATCAATGTATTAAGGAAATGGCACTTGTGGCTTAGCGGTTTCAAGGCCACAAAACCTGGAGGGCGTTTCACCTACACATTCCATGTTGTTACTTCAGGGACCCTGGATGGGAGAAGGTCGCTTGCTTAATTGGGCCCATATACAACTGCAATATGTGGTCTCATGCTGGCAACACACCTGATTGGTTGAGATCACCTCATGAGCAACACCTTTAATTGGTCAACTAGAATCATGCCCACGTGGGTTGCTTGGCATAAAGGAAGATCTTTCATTCTAGTTTATGCCCTTTGTCTGGATTATATCTGTCTCTAGGTCACCTCTTGATTCTGAACCAGGTGAGTCTTGCTGGCTAGAGCACCTGCCTTGGACTTTGAAACTTTGTTTAGACTTAGTCTGGTCAGGTAACCTCTAGATTAGAGAACCAATGCTTGTCAAGTACCTTAGGTTAGCTATTTAGTTTTATTATTTTATGCTTGCTGTTCATTGCTCTTATATATTTCTATATATTTCTTTAATAAATCTTATTAATTACATGTTGTGGTGTTCTTGGGGTCTGGGTCTTTAGTCTAAATCCAGTACTATTGGCTACAGCAGCCAGAGTAATTGTTTTTTTCTTTGGCATTCAACTTGTAAGTGTCCTACCTTGCCGGGCTGATTTCTTGATTTAGACCCAGGAGGACTAGAGATTCAGTCACTTGGTCTCTGGCTGGTGAGTTAGCTGAGGGGACTGGTGGTAGCACGTTACCCTGGAGTTGTGAGGATTCACACTCCAGCCCTTTGTGATTTAGTTCTTGACCGACCTGTCACCCTTAAGGACTTAGCAAGTATTGACACTGTGTACAACGAGCAGTTTGTATAACAAATTGGAAGGAATATGGGAAAGCAAACTTCAGTCCCTTTCTGATTTGGATTTTTAACATTTGCAATCTCAGTAACCAAAAGCATTGTTTAGTGGTTACACATGATTTCACTGTCACAATAGAAAAGCTTTACATTGCATTACTTGGCATGCGTGTAATCCTGTGAACCACATGTGAATATGTGTCCCATTGCTGGAAAGCATAGACCTCAATGCACAGGTCATTCCTTAGCTGGCAGTAGGAAAGACCTGACTAAATTTGTTTTACTCAAATGCCGGACCATGGGCTATAAAAATTACATTTTATTTACAGGAAAAAAATAATTCTGTTAGTGGCATTCATTTTCTTTCCACAGCAATTATTGCTAGCTGCATGTATGCCAAATTGGAATGCATTTCTATTTCTATAGTCATTTAAGAAACCCATAAGCAAAGGGATTATACTGAAAATTAATGTAATCCTAACCTTAACACTACTCTACAGTGTGAACAAAATGTAGCTTCAAAACTTTAGAATGTACAGAATGCATCCTCAGAAATTGATGGGACAGGCTTCCGGTTTAAGGCAACACGCAGGCAGATACATCTCCTGGACATCCCGGGGCTGTAAACTGCACACCAGCGTGTGGGAGGGGGTCTGATGGGTCGCAACCCCCCCGGAGCCTTGGTAAAAGGCTCCCAGCCAGGGGGGCTTTTAAGGGGCGACCTCTTCGATGGCTGAAAGCCGTAGAATTGAGGCGCCCCTCCGCTGAGTGACCACATGGTATGAGTGCTGCTGACCAGGACAAGCGTTGGAGATCGGGCAAAATAAATGATGACGAGCGAGGCCGAATAGCCAACAACAAACTGTGAGTTGGGTTGAAGTGAGTATGAAGATATAAAAAGAAACTGCCCCCCCCAAAGAGCAATGGGAAAGCGAGCGGGGGAGGGATCCCTCCCAAACGCATAGTCGAAACATGGAAGGAAAGAGGAGGGAGCAGAAAAATAAGTGACTAAAACTGTTTTAAGAGACTTACCAGAGCACAGAAAAGTGTTTGGGTGAATATCAGAGACCTTAGCAACTTCTTTGAAAAGTAAACAAATCCAAAAAGATGGCAGGGAAGAAACAGAAGAAAGAGAAGCTGTTGAAATCGAAACTAGGGGCTAGTCCTCAAATGGATGAGGTCACTGAGCTCTCAAAACTCTTAGCTGACTCCCTGCGCCCCCTGCTGGATGAGATCACTGGCATTAAACAACAACTGTCAGTAATTGGGCAGAGTATCGCAGCACAGCAGAGGCAACTGACCCAAGCCTTAAAAGCAACAGAGCAAATGGGAGAGAAGGTGAAGGAAATGGACGTCACTACTAAAACAGTTAAGAAAAAGATGCAAAAGCTGGAAATGAAGCAAGCTACAGAAGAGACAAAACTCTTACAGCTACAAATGGATAAAGCAAATTTGGTCCTTCAGTTTCAAGGGGTCCCGGAATTTAGAGGAGAGAATCTGAAGCAACGGTTGAGTGAAGCAATAGCCCCAATGACAGATTTAACAGTGGAGTATCTTTGCAGCGAGATGGATGTGGTCTACAGATCTTATTAATCATACATCAAGAAAAATAATCTGCCTGGGGAATAGTGGTCAGATTCTCGAAGAGAAATGTGAGAGATGCTATTTTGAAAGCAACTTTGGGAACACCCTTGAAAATTGGGGACAATAATATCAAGATTTTAAAAGACATTCCATTTGATATAAGACAGAGGAGAAAGAACTATAAAGAATTAATCCTTTTCTTACAAACAAATTCTATCAGTTACAGATGGGTAATCCCAGAATGCGTCATTTTCAAGCTCCACAATAAAAAAAGATTGACTCTGTTTTCAAAGTACGGGAATTTCTGCGAACAGAGCTTGGGGAACCAGAGGAGGGCAAAGGGGAGGAAGAAGAAAGCAAATCTGATGGCGAGTTGGGCTCGGAAACTTCGGACAAGGACTCCCCTTCAGAAAAGGGGGTGGCTGCCCCCAAAGGCCTATATAAACTGAGGGTTAGAAAAGATAATAACAAATAAGGGCTGAAGGACTCTGATGTGTGTCCGAAAAAAATGTTGAAATAACTTGGGGATGCTTTGGGGATCTCTATAAACAGTTAAAGGGATGGTTAAATAATAATAATCTAGCATAACCGACTAAATTCATTGTATTATTGATTGTATTTTGAAAATAGCATGATGATAAACTGAGATATTGATCTCCTACTCTTGGGTTTTTAGTTAGTTGTGGGTTTCTCTTCTGTTTCCCCTAGTTGTAGTTCCCTTCCCTATATTTTCTGTTGTAGTTTTGTAGTCTACAAAAAAACCAATAAAAACCTCCCCTAGGGGGATTGAGAAAAAAAAAAAGAAATTGATGGGACACAGTTAAATAAAACCCTCATGAGTTTTGTTGTTTGACTACTCCCGCAGCAATACTTTAGAGTGTGCACATTCAGTAAGGTCAGACATGGAACTATCTTGCTGGGATATATGGCTTTGTAGCCCATTCCATTCCTAAAGTGAACTTCCCACTAAAAAATTAGATTAAAAATTTCCTCCACTAATTTGAATCTTAATTTTTTTAAAGATATGCCCTGATTTCTTGATTGAGATTGCCACTTGTTGAATATTTATTGTCTGTGCATGACATGTTATGATATTTGCATTTAGCATTTATTTTTTTACCTGGATTTGATAGCTGACAAGCATCTTATGGTATTTAATGGTTAGTTTGCAAACAGCAATTAGCAGCTGGCAACTTATAATAATAATGGAGAGCCAGTTTGGTGTAGTGGTTAGGAGTGCAGACTCTAAACTGGGAGAACCGGGTTTGATTCCCCACTTCTCCACATGTAGCTGCTGGTGTGACCTTGGGTAAATTACGAGTTATTTCTGAGCTGTTCTCTCATGAGCATTTCTTGAAAGAGCTGTCTCAGCTACACCTACTTCACAAGGTGTCTGTTGTGGGGAGGGGAAGGGATGGGAAAAGAGATTGTAAACTGCTCTGTTGTGTATAGTGTATTGGAAGACTGTGATTTGAAAGACGGTGTAACGTGTTTATGCACCTTAACATTTTTATTGGACGTATTTTTGATTGTTGTGTATTGTTGTATAGAA
Source organism: Gekko japonicus (assembly GCF_001447785.1). Lineage (NCBI taxonomy): Eukaryota > Metazoa > Chordata > Lepidosauria > Squamata > Gekkonidae > Gekko > Gekko japonicus. The sequence goes on from NW_015169196.1 coordinate 683,945, forward strand.
AATCAATAAATACATTAAAAAAATAAAAAAATAAACTGCTCTGAGACTCCTTTGGGTAGTGAAGGACAGGGTCTAAATCCAATCTCCTCCTCCTCCTGCTGCTGTAATACTTGAGAAACCAACAGTTGCCAACCAGTTCTAATGTATCAAGAGCCTATTTCCGCGCCATCAAGTTGCAGCTGACAAGAGATGTTCAGTGGTAGTTTGTTATTGTTGTTCCCACCCTGGTAGGTGATTTTCCATCCCAACACTGACCGGGGCCAACCCTGCTTAGCTTCCGAGGTCTGACTAGCCTGGGCTATCCAGGTCAGAGCACCAACAGTCTAGCACACAGTTTAATTTTGGATTCAGTAGTGAAATACGAAAAAGTGTCAAATTTTGTACATTTGCAAATATTTACTTCATCTCTGCTATAATGATTACATTGCACATGAAAGGAACTCAGAAAAAGAAGTCTGGTATTTTTAGCAATGCTCATGATAATATATGCTACCAAGAGGAAAAACTGCCCATAGCACAATTATGTAACAAAACCTGGGAGAAGGGGAAAAAAATAACAGTACAACATACTGTGTAAAAGAAGAAGCAATCTAAAAGGGAAGAGAATATTAATAAAATAGATTTTCAGAATTTTTTTTGAAGTTTCCAACTCAGAACTTGGCTCAGGAACTAGAAGGCTGGCCAGTGAACCAACAAATAATCAGCATCCATCTAATTTGTTCAAAATGACAGTCATTGCTGTATTTACGGCATATGGGTCAGATTAAGTAGTAGTCAGGAGCCATCATCCATGTGACTGTTATTCTTGCTGAGAAATGAGCCTCCCTTCCACAGCTATTAAATCACCCCTCCATCTCTTGCACAGAACCCTAGCTGATTTTTGGCTGCATCTTCTGTGAGCAACACACCTATAAATAGAAGAGGAGGAAAGTTGAGAAAGTGACCCAGCAACAGAAAGCGAAACTGGAAACAATTGCCCTCTGTTGAGGCAATACACACTTTCACAAAGTATAAACTAAAATCTAGCCTTTGCAAGACTATGTTATTCTTCAGAATTTTGAAGAAGCCTAGAGAGAAGATGATTCTTATGACTTCAGCTGTGTACTTTGCAGCAGCTCAAAGTATTCATTAGTGGTTCAGAAATCCGCATCACATCCTGAATTTTAGTTTGGAGGTTGTTCCTGCATCTCTGCTCTTTTAACTTGCAAAAATAAAATGGCAGTGTATGCACTGTACTGTAATACTGCACTTGTGGCAGGCAAAGCTTTAAGTAAACCCAGCTAAGGCTAAAAAAAGCTATGAAACAAACTGCTATTTTAAGATTTCCTCATTAGATTAGTCATAGAACTCCAACTGTGTCATCTTAATTTACTGTGAATGCTATAGAAGATGAGCTTTTGAGCACTAGGGCTATTTTAAACATTTATATCCCACTTTTCTTCTGCAAGGCGGTTTCCCATAGGGCTTCCAGCTAGCCTCCCATCCACTGACCAGATCTAGACTTTCCATAGTTGTGGTAACGGAGGCATCATGTACCAGCAGGGCAACCAAAATGTGAAAATACTACCATATTTGGTTGGGGCAGGTAGTGGAACAGGTAGGGCTCAGCAGTTCAAGGGGTAGCACTTGGAGGAATCTAGCAGCTCAGGGTCAGGCCAGGGCAAGACCCTGAAGGTATGGCAGTGAGGCAAAATGTGAAGTTATCAAAAATAGCATGGCTGAATCCCAGCCAGTTAAGATGGATTATGCCCCTCACCCAATGCATAGTCTTGTTCAGTTTTCAGTGGAGGGAAAATCTTTGAAATAGGGTTAGATAAATTAATAGATGACAGGTCTATCAATGGCTCCCAGCCATGGTGAGGAGAGGGAACCTTCATATTCAGAGGCAATAACCCTCTGAAATCTAGTGCTAAGAGGAACCATGAGGGAGAAGGCCTTATCCTCTGTACTCTGTTTGTTGGCCCTTCAGGCCAAACTGGTTGGTGGCTGCATGAAACATGATGCCGGGCTAGATAAGCGCTTGGCTGGATCAGACCAGTGGTCCATCTAGTCCAGTACCCTGTCTCAAACACAGGCCAATCACTTCCTATGGAGGTTCAACAGCAGGGCATACAGGCCAAGGCCTTCCCCAGTTATTGCCTCCTGGCATTGGTATTCAGAGGTTTACTGCCTCTGAACATGGCACCCTTAGTCACCATGGCTAGTAGCCACTGATAGAGCTGTCTTCCATGAATCTGTCTAATCCTCTTTTAAAAACCACTGATAGACCTATCTTCCATGAAACTGTTTAATCCCCTATCAAAGCTGTCTATGCCTGTGGCCATTACTACATCCTCTGGTTACAAATCCCACATTTTATTCAATCACTGTGTAAAGAAGTATTTCCTTTTGCCTGTCCTGAATCTACTACCCATCAGCCTCACTGGATGCCCTTGAGTTCTAGTATTTTGGGACAGGGGGAAAAGTTCCCTTTGACAGCTCTCTCCGCCCCATGCATAATTTTATAAACCACTGTCATGTTCACCTTTAGTTATCTCTTTTCTAAACTGGGAGTCCCAGACTGTTCAGGTTTTCCTTATAGGGAAGGTGCTCCAACCCCCTAATCATCTTGGTTGTCCTCTTCTGTTCTTTTTGCAGCTCTGTGATGTCCTTTTTGAGATATGGGCACCAGAACTGTGCACACTATTCCAAATGAAGCCACACCATAGATCTATACAGGGGCATTATAATATTGGCCATTTTATTTTCAATCTCTAGATGGACCATATAGACTTGTGTCTCCTGGTTCTGGAGGCCATTCAAGTTCTTACTTGCAGAACAGGCTAGGAGGGAATAAATACAGCCAAATACTCAGTGTAGAGTGGTAAGATGGAAGGAACAGCATTTGCTTCACCTTGCCTGCATGCCTCCACTTTCATAAAAAAAACAGGCCTTCACTTGACAGATGAACAGACATTGTTATTGGGTCCTTTTATATCTGTTTGTTTTAATTACAATTTAAGAAGGAACCTCAGACCCAAAATAGATGTAACAGAATTAGATGTTACTGACCCAGATTCAGTAACTTTTTTTTTTAGTTAGAAAGATGATCTAGTTAGAAAAGAGCAGATGCTCCTCCATCATTAGTGGATTCTTCTACATCTCAGTTTGTTTTTTACAGGTGGAAATCTTAATACTGTGTCCTCTTTGCATGCAGGACAGCTGGACTGTCTAACCACAAGGGAGAGAGGCAAAGCGTACATCTCTGCCTCTGTCCCTCAGTCAGAAAGTTCTGCTACTACATCCCTAGACTGTCACAGGCCAGATAATATAACAGTTTAGGGAAACATTGCCTATCGAGAAAGTTTCTGAGCAAGTGCAGTCACTGAGAGAACTGCCTGCTATTCACAGGAATACAAACCAGGATAATCTCATTTGGCTTAAATGTGAGTGAAGTATTTTGGTTGGACAAGATCCCTGTCAAGCCCTGCGAAACCCCTCTATCCTCTCATTGCTCCTCTATCCATTATGATCTCAGGGAAAAGGACATCTAAATGAAGCATGTGAAAATGGAAACCAAAAGAAGAGTGCAGGTGCAAATACTGTGACACAGGTGGCGGTCACATGCATGAGATAATGCAGGGGGGACTTCCAGTTTATGGCGACATGCTGGTGGACGCATCTCCTGGACCTCCCGGGGATGTGATCTGCGCACCAGCGGAAAGGAGGGGGGACAGGTCGCTACCCCCCCCGGAGCCTTGGCAAAAGGCTCCTAGCCATGGGGCTTTTGAGAGGTGGCCTCTTCGCCAGTGTGATGCTGTGGAATTGATGCTCTCCTCCACCCCGACAGTCCTGCCGCTGAGTGTCCGTATGGAACCAGAGCCGCTGACCGGGACAAGCGTTGGAGATCGAGCATTTTGAACGTATGCCGAGCGAGGTAGTATGACCAACAATGACCTGTGAGTTGGGTTAAAGCGAAACAAGAATTTAAAAAGAAAGCCACCCCACTGGGAACAGCAAAAAAGTGAGAGGGGGAGGGGTCCCTCCCATACACATGAACTAAACAACGAAATATTAAGGAAGGAGCAGAAGAAAAAACAGTGACATCCATTTTGAGAGACTTACCAGAGTGTGGATAAGCGAACGGGCATATTTCAGATAATTTAGCAAGTTTTTATAAAAGTAAACAATCCATAAAGATAGCGGGGAAGAGGGCAGAGAAAGATAAACCAGCAAAAGCAAAACCAGCCGGGATCAGGAGTCCTCAACTGGAAGAGACCACTGAGCTTTCCAAAATGTTGGCAGAGTCCTTGTGCCCTCTGCTGGACCAGATGACTAATATAGAACAACAGCTGACGAATCTAAACCAGAGTCTGGTAACTCAGCAGCTCCAATCGACTGACACTTTAAAAATAATGGAGCAAACAGCTGAGAAGGTAAAGGAAATGGACGCCAATGCCAAAAAAGTCAAGAAAAAGGTGCAAAAGCTGGAAAAGAAACAAGCTTCAGAAGAAACACAACTTTTACAGCTGCAAATGGAGAAAGCAAATTTGGTTCTACAGTTTCAAGGGGTCCCAGAATCAAAAGGCGAGAATCTAAAGCAACTCCTGAGTGAAGCATTAGCCCCAGTTACAAATTTGAAAGCGGAGTATCTTGCAAGCTAAATGTATGTGGTCTATAGGTCCTATTCCGTGTACATCAAAAAGAATAATCTGCCTGGGGAAATAGTGGCAAGATTCTCAAAGCGATGTGTAAGGGATTCCATCCTGAAAGCAACAACAGGAACACCCTTGAAAATCGGGGACAATACCATCAGGATTCTAAAGGATATTCCATTTGAAATAAGACAAAAGAGAAAGAAATATAAAGATCTAATCCTTTTTCTCCAACCAGCATTGTTTACAGATGGATAATTCCAGAAGGTATCATTTTCAAAATACAAGATAAAAAAGAAAAGATTGACTCTGTTTTCAAAGCACGGAAGTTCCTGAGAGTCCAGCTGGGAGAGCCAGCCGGGGTCGAGAAGGAAAAAGATGACAGCAAATCCAGTGGCGAATTGGACTCAGTGTCTTCCGACGAGGACTCTCTCTCTGATAAGGGGGTGGCTGCCCCCAAGCGTACATATAAATTGAGGATTAGAAAAGATAAGACAGAATGAAGGCTGAAGGACTCTGAATTGTGCTTTTAAACTTTAGTTTTATTGGGGGATGCTCTGGGGACTCTCTTAAATATATAAAACATTGGATAAAAAGACAAAAAATATAGCATAGCCGACTATGTTCAAAGTAATCTAGCATTTTAAGATTAACATTTATATAAACTGTTGTTATGATCTCCTATACTTGGGGTTTTAGTTAGCTGTGGTTTTCTTTCCTTTCTCCCTAGATGTAGTTACCTCTCCCAAATTTTTTCGTTGTAGTTTTGTACTCTATTAAAAAATGCAATAAAAAATCCCCTCCGGGGAGCCAAAAAAAAAAAGAGAGAGAGAGATAATGCAGGGGGAAAGCGAAGCTATTCCCTCTGGAGGAAATTGACCCACAATTACGTGATCACACAGTCCTTGGAAGCTGCGGGGGCAGCCTGCCACTGCATGATCAAACTGTGGGTGAGTCAGGGTTTTTTGCCGTTTGTTCCTGATGCACTTAAATGGGGAATCGATGAATCGCATCTCAGCCCTGGGGGCTCCTTATAGAGTGTGCGAAGATGCACATAATGAGAAGGGGGGAATCGGCATGGAGTTGGGATGGCCCGATCAGACCATCCCAACGCCATGAGAGCGTGCTGCAGCGATCAGACAGGGAAAGTCCATCTGTGGCCCGTAGCAAACCCGTTTGCTACCGGACTTTCCAGAGTGTCTTTTTACTCTGCTTCTGGCGGAGCAAAATGGGTTGTCAATGGGTGTGGGGCGCTTTCCAGATGTTTGTGTCTGATCGCGCCCTTTAAATCTGTCCGGCATTCGTGCCTATGGTGGGGCTGATTGTGCGTGGAATTGCAGCCACAGTCAAAAACAACATTCAGATGTGGCCTTGTGTTGGTTAAGGAAAAGGGCTTTAGTAAGTGGATCAACTCACTTCTAGAAGGGTGGGATGATTTTGGCTTATCTGCTTACCTCAAGCTGCTATCCCACGTCATCACTAGCCTTAGTCCAGTAAACCTCAGTCCTACCCAGATATTATATAAAGTGTAGTTTCAAGGTTCCTGGTCCTCCAGGCTCCCCAGCTCATTCCTCTATATCAGCTCAGTTCTGGACTACCCATGTTTATGGTGGGTCAGGATCGCCCAGGCTAGCCCAGTCTAATCAGATCTTGAAAGTAGGGCTGCCAAGTGGGGGCGGGGGGTGGGGAATCCCCCGCTTTGGAGGCCCGATTTCCACCGCGGCGGAATCGGGCCCCGGGGGGAACTCCGCCCCCGAAGCTGCGTCAGAGGTCAGACGCAGCCACGTCGCTCACATTGGGTGTGTGGCCCAGATCGTCGGGGGGGGTGGGAGCCTGGTTTTCCCCCTGACAATCTGGGCTACGCCCCCAACGTCAGCGACGTAGCAAGAGCTCCCGGAGTCCGGAGAGGCTCCCCCCGCTCCGAGGGGTGAGTACACTTGGCAACCCTACTTGAAAGCTAAGCAGGGTTGACCCTGATCAGTACTTGGATGGGAGACCACCAAGGCAGTCTAGGATTGCTATGCAGAGGCAGGCAATGGCAAGGCATCTCTGACCATCTCTTGACTTGAAAACCCCCTGGGGTCACCATAAGTTGCCTGTGACTTGCTGGTACTTTTTACCATCAATCCAGCTGTGCCATGGGGCTGCTGATTATTCATATGAAGCTGCTTTCTACTGAATCAGACCCTTGGTCCATCAAGGTCAGTATTGTCTACATAGACTGGTAGCAGCTCTCTGGGGTCTGAGACTGAGGTCTTTCAAATCACCTACTACCTGTTCATTGTAACTGGAGATGCCAGGGATTGAAACTGGGAACATCTGCATGCCAGGCAGAGGGTCTATCACTGAGCCTCAGCCCTCCCTCAAATCCCCAATGTTCTGCTGTGCAGCAGCCTGCAACAGACCTATTTAGTTTCTCACTGAAAGTTGTAGGAAATATAACTTGGATTTAGTTACCCTTCCAAGGTTAAGGAACAAGGCATGTCTGGATTGGATTTTGATTATGCACATCTCTGCCTGGCAGAATCTAGTTCTGGCAGATTTAAGGAAAAGATTGCAAGCAAAATTCAACCCATTTGCTTACTAAGAAATAAAGTCGTTCCCTACCTTCCAATGTTCTGATTAAAGAATACAAAGACACTGGGACTAGTAAGGCAAATAGCACATTACCATAACCTTAGAATTATCTGGCTTCCGGAGTTGACTGGTGATTATGCTTTCAACTTCTGTTCCAAACACACATCTTGGTGAAATACTTGCAAAGTACCACAAACCTGCAAATTCAAGACTGAAGAAAACTCCAGAACTCGCTCAGACAAAGAGCTTAAGGAGGGCCCACTGCTTACATAAGACCAAGAAATGCCTGTTTTTGTGCCAGTTGTGTATAAATGCCACAAAATAAACAAATGAACCAACAACAAAAATGAGCAAAAAAATTGGCTCACAATGACAACATACAAAAAGGAAAAAAAGAGAGTATATTCAATATATCCTTTGAATGCCAATTATAGAAGATAACTACGGGGGAAGGCCTTGGCCTCTATGCCCTGTTTGTTGGCCATCCAAATGTTTGGCAACTGTGTGAAGCAGGAAGCTGGACTTGTAGGGTTGCCAATCCCCAGTTGGGGGCAGGGGATCTCCTGGTTTGGAGGCACTCCCCTTGATTCAGGTTTATCAGAAATCCAGGAGGAGCGAGTGTCTGCTGGGTGCTCCATTATACCCTATGGAGACCGGTCCTCATAGGTTATTATGGAGACTTGATCTGTGGGTATCTGGGGCTCTGGGGGGTTGTTTTTTGAGGTAGAGGCACCAGATTTTCCACATAGCATCTGGTGCCTCTCTTTAACCCCCCCCCCCACCAAGTTTCAAAAAGATTGGACCAGGAGGTCCAATTCCATGAGCCCCCCAAAAGGTGCCCCCATCCTCCATTATTTCCAGTGGAGGGAAGACATTTAAAAAAAATGCGGTCCCGTTAAATGTGAAGGCCAGAACTCCCCTCTCCAGGGGCACCTGGAAAGTCCCCCACCAGCTTGTCAGCATCACCTGGCAACCCTATGGACTTTATGGCCAAAGGCCTGATCCAACAAGGCTTTTCTTATGTTCTCATTATTTGCATTTATTGATTTGTTTGTTTGTTTATCGCTTTTCTGCTCTGGCTTAGAACATCGTTCTCCCCTTCCTCCATTTCTTACAACAGCCCTGTGAGGTAGGCCAGGCTGAGAGTTTGTGTGACAGGGCCATGGTCACCCAGTAAGCTTTCATGGTACAACTGGAGATTCAAACAGACTCTGCCACTTTACACGTTATACCACATTGACTGATGTTGCTTTTAATGGCTTGTTTTTAATTACAATTTATGATGCTTTTATAATTTTAGGTATTATTGTGTTTACTTGTAAGCCCTCTCAAGCAGGACTCTGGAGAGGCCATACAAATTTCCTAAATAAGTAAATCCCAATTTGAATATTGCAATGAGGTAGGGTAGCCAAACTTACAGAGATCCGTTCCCTTGGAGAAAATGGCTGCTTTGGAGGGTGGACTCTAAGGCATTATACCCCTCAGAGGTCCCTCCCATTCCCAAACCCTAGCCTCCCCAAGCTTCACTTCCAGATCTCCAGGAATTTCCTGTCCTGGAGTTGGGAACTCTACAAGGAGTAATGTGTAGGGTTTTGAAGAGTATTCCAGAGTTTCCAAAAAGGGGCTGCATGTTATTACAGTAGTGCTGAAAGAGGGTCCCTGGCTGCCAATTTATTTTCAAGCTAAATTCATGCACTGGTACTATTCATTAAGGGCCTGCTCTAGGTTTTTCCAGGGTTGAAGCAAGACGGGCATCTAGAAGCAGCAGGGTCTTTCTCAGTGATGGCACCCTATCTGTGGAATCCTCTGCCCCGGAGACACAGGCCTCTGGCTGTTTTCCAGCCTCCAGAAGATGAAAAGTTCTTTTGGTTCAATAAGCCTTTGGGGATTAAGTGATATTTCTGGTCTTTTATTTACCACTGAATGCCATTTTATATGATGTTTAGAATACTTTATGACACTGGTGAGATAACTTATTATTTTTAGCTATCTTATTGACCCAAGACTAAATAAGAAGGTGGAATATAAATGTATCAAATAAAGATATAAATAAATATTTTCATAGCTCCTTTAAAAGAGTTAAATCCATTAAAAATAACATAAGCACACATAAAGGGAATTGTCAGTTTGTACCATGTCTGTCTTTTAAAATCTATAGAGTTTGTACATACACACAGAGAAAGACACACAGAGAGATACACAAATCTCTACTTGACTTTTTGATTTCCTCTATTTGCAGTAAAAACAATGTACATGCATGCCAAAACAATTTTGCCTAAAGCTTCTAAAGCAGGAAAAAATCCCTCATTAGGTCTCAGATTGTCAAAACTGCTGAATGCTCAGTGAGCATTTTTAGCTGTCCAAACAGAAATTAGAGAGGGGTTTTTTTTTGTCTTTTGCTTATAGTGCTGCCCTTTGCCTAACAGGTACAGCAGGAAGCAGTCACTTTTTAAATATTGCACCATGCCTAAATATATTTATATTAAGGAATGTATAAATATTCCCTTGGAATGTTTGTTCTGTATAGGAACAACAGCATTTTTTCTCTCATTTTCTTTGATGTCATCAAAGGCAAACCTTTGCACTGGCATCGATACTGAACATTTAAAGCAGCAAGCATGCAATGACTTCAGGATTAATGATAGTCTTAAATGGGGGTCATTTTGTAGAAAAAGAGGTGCAGGAGCTCATTAGCATAACTCATTAGCATAACATTTGCATATGCCACACCCCCTGACATCACTGGAAGTGTGTCAGAAGACAATACCCACTGCTCAGGCTCCACCCCAAAAATCTCCATGTATTTCCCAACTCACATTCAAACCTGGGTCTCCCAAATCCTTGTCTGGAACACTAATCACTAAACAACACTTCATGGGGCAGCGACTGTTGAGCAGTAGCAAGCAGCTGGGCCTGCATGAGTTATGCAAGTTGCATGGTGTCAAGTTGTCCAGTGTCTGCTGCCATTCCTGACATGCTCTCTCCCCCTACATTTTACTGACAGAAACAAATGTTTGAAGGCTGGAAATACTGCTGTGGTTGACAAACAATGGCCACTGAGAGAATTCCTTTCATATAGCTACAGGTGCTGCTTCTATGATGAGTGAGGGTTGACCCAATGTATTTTCAGCTGACATCGATGATGGACAGCAGTAGGTTAGGTACTTCCCTGCTGGTCCTAATCAGAACAGAATCATAGAGTTGGAAGGTACCTCCAGGGTCATCTAGTCCAACCCCCTGCACAATGCAGGGACTTCCCAAATATCTCCCCCCACACACCCCCAGTGACCGCTGTTCCACACCCATAAGATGGGTTTTGGCTTGCAATGAATTGAGTATGTATCCTTTGACAATTACTGTCAACATGTGACAAAGTGCTTCAGGCACTTCAAGGTTAGGTTTGCCAAACCCCCCAGTTTGCCAGGGGTCCCCCATTTTTGGGGGGGGTTCTACCCGCTGCCGGCCAGATGGCCAGCAGGGGAAGCCCCACCCCCAACACCCACAACCACCCCTCCCTTTAAGTGTGTGGAACCCGTGTTTCCTCCCAAGCCTGTGTTTCCTCCCAAGCCCGATCTCCGCTTGAGATCAGGCTCGCAGGGAAATGCCAGCTTCGTGAATTTAAAAGGGAAACACAGCTGCTCTTAAAGTGGAAATGCCGGCTCCTGCTCTTAAAGGGGAAACGCCGACTCCTTTAAGTGCAGGGAACTGCCGTTTCTGGAGATCCGGCGCACGGGCGGGTGGAAGATGGACTTGGCAACCCTATTCAAGGTGCTTCCTAAATGCCGAGCATTTATTTTTAATCAAGATGGGAATAGAACTAATGGTAACAGAGTCGGTCAGATTTAATGGCTTTGTTTCCATTTTAGGCACATCAGACACACACCTCTCACACACACACCAGGGCACTCAATAGGCCACAAATCTGTGCATGTTAAATGATGCATTTAAAAATCACATCATTTTACTTCAGATTAATCCATAAGCAAGCTCAAGGTCAGCATGTGCTGATTGGTTTACAAACAATCCTCATTCTTAACAGTTAACAAGATGTAGATCTGGGAGACTCAGGTTTGAATCCCCACTCTGCCATGGAAGCTTGCTGGGTGACCTTGGGTCAGTCGCACGTTCGTGTGAGACTGGTTAGTCAAAGAGAGCATGACTGGCTGATGCTATGAGAGCCATTACATGCAGTGCCATCCTAAGAAAAGTTACTCCCTCCTATACATATTAAAAACCCTCCAAAATATACTAAAGGTCATGATGTATATGATTCTGGTTATATTAAGAAGTGCACCTTATAGAGTACACACAGCCACGCAGTTGAACTTTGCAGCTGTAACTGGTAACCTCAATGTCTAAATAAACTCGCTTTAAGCAAATATAACGGCAGGTGCAAGGTACTGCCTGCAATGATTTGCACTTTCAAACACAAAGGCATTAAGCATTTACATGTATGACAAGACAAATGTATTCTATTTTTCTGACTTACAAGCGCACATAATTGTTTATATCTGAATTCTCACAGGGTACTCTCTCAACTTAATGTGGACCAGTTACCAAATAAAATCAGTTTATCACATTGCTCTACTTGCAGTAAGGATGCTTATGTATTGGTAAAGGACAAGCACTTGCAATGAATGGCTTATGAATGAGGTGTCAGATATAAGGCCATTTTAATATTAGTCTTCCATAGATACCGAATGTGAGCAGAAAAAATATGAATACTGTGTTGATTGTCATATGAGATAGTTGTCTAGAACTTTGCAAATGGCCATGGTTTACCAGTGCATGTACCATGACTAAATAAAAACTGAAACAGATACATATGCATTATAATCTGCACATAGTTTCCATCAGGGGTCATTTCGTAAAAAAAGAGGTGCAGGAACTCATTAGCATAACTCATTAGCATAACTTGTTTGCATGTGCAACACCCCCTGACATCATCGAAAGTGTGTCAGAAGGCAACATCCACCACTCAGGCTCCACTGGACTGTTTTGGATTGCTAGCTATTGGGGGGGGGACGTGCAGATCTGTCCTCACAGAGGAGGGAGAGCTTGTACCAGAATAAAACTTGGTCTTAAAGGTGCCACTGGACTGTTTTGGGCCAGGGGGCTCTGCAACTTACCTGGCTGCTTCTTGCTCTGACTGAGGGCTGCTGGGAGCAGGGGGTGGGGCTTGTTACATGTGCCCGCCCCCTGGGCTCTTTACTGCCGGAGCTCCGCTCCTGTGCGCTCCTGCAGGAAATGACCCCTGGTTTCCATGCTTTCTCTGATGTAGAATAATTTTCACTGTAGGAACAGTTATAGACTACACTTCACTCATAAGTATATACTCAGTGTCAGTGAGTGTCTGTTATTTTAAGGGGTTGGCTGATGCTGGGAAAGACTGAAGGCAACAGAAGAAGGGGACGGCAAAGGATGAGATAGTTAGACAGTATCACCAATGCAAGGAACATGAAACTGAGCAAACTCCAGAGGACAGCGGAAGACAGGAGGGCCTGGCCGGATGTGGTCCATGGGGTCATGAAGAGTTGGACTCGACTGTGTGACTAAACAACAACAACAAAAAAGTTCATAAATGTGAAATATAAAGGAATAATCTTGCATGTGTTGCAGAGAAGGCAGCAGTGGTCCATTCACCCATTGTGGAAACAGTGGAATAGAAGATAACTATTTTGCATGTGCTATATACAATCAAAGCACCAGATTACATTCTAAGAGTCTGATCTCCTATGACAAGACAAATGTATTATGGTTCAGTTTGGAAACTGACTGATGTGTTTTGAGCAGTGCTTGAGCTAAAGAGAGTGGACTTTCAGTCATGGGTCCCTTAACTCTTTCTTTTTGAAAGGCTACAGTGTTCAATAAATTGGCCATGGTTCAGTAAGGCTGCGATCATGCACACTAAATAATCCACTTTCAATTCACTTTCAGTACACTTTCCAACTGAATTTTACTGTGTGAACTGGCAAAATCCAGTTGGAAAGTGCAGTGAGAGTGGATCAAAAGTGGATTATTTAGTGTGTGTGACCGCAGCATAAGAGACCCTTACTTTACCCTGCAGAATTCAAGTACTGGCTTTGAAATAATTTATTTATTGAAATATTTCTGCCTTCTGTTCCTCTGACACTGGGGACACTAAGTGGATTGCAAATAAAAAAATTAAACCAAAACATTCAAACTAACAAGCATTTATTTCACTACACATGCTAATGTGCAATCCTAATTAGAGATACAGCCTTCTAGTGTACCTCTGTTTAGGACTGCGCTGTAAATCAGACAATCAGTAAAATAATATAGAACACTGAAAATGCTACAGAAATGATATATGCTAATATTTATCTTATGCCTTTTCTAAAGAAAAAGTGATTTTTTAATTCCTCAAAAAAATCTTGGTTGGCAGGTTAGCTAGAATAACTTGACCTCAGCCACCTAATGAGCTTTACAGTTGAGAAAGGGTTTTAATCTAGCGTTCCCAGATCCAAACCCAACACATTAACCAATGCCTTATCATTTACTTCTTGAAATCCTTCTTGAAACCCATTTTGGCATCAGCTTTCCCACTCTCTTCCTTCATCAGCCAGCATATTCTTAAACCATAACACACCAAGGTCTTGTTTCCTTCTGCCTCTAATCAGTAAGTGTCTATCTAGCTTAGAAGTGTCACACTTGCGATGTAACATGGCAGTCCCTACAGAGGCTATTTGTTAAATCACCTGCAATGTGTTCTTTGAACAGGCAACCTGCCTCAGCAAGTTTGATTCCCTTTCTGAAATGTTTTCTTTATCTCTTTTGATCAGACAAACTTCCCAGCAAAGAGCTGCCATCTCAGCACATAGGAAAAGAATATCAACAAACCTTAAGTATGCACCTCTACAGCTATTATTGCTATTATTTTGAATTTCATCAAAATGGACCAATAGTCCAAATACTGATGTCTGACATTACAAGGCATACAATACAATAGAATAAAGAAGAAAACAAAATAGTAATCAACTCAGAATAACCAACCTTTCATTTGGAGCTGCATAAGGGTATATTACCATCAAATTTATATAATACTCAGTGCTGCATGCATTAGTACTGGATGCAATCATAGCACAGTTATATTTTCTGGCATCATCAGAAGACCACCAGAAAGCCAAAACAAATAACAGTTCATTGAGCATGACTAAACGGTTGTCTGTCTCAGTAAAGAATACATTCAGAGACACACAAAATACTTCTCTGCAGATAATGTTATAAGAGATTTTGCAAGAACACATGCCCATATTTTCAGTAAGTTAAAAACTAAAAGATTGAGATAAATTTATTTTTTGAAAATTGATTGTCTTTTTCAGCTTACCCCAATGGCTTACGGTTCAGAGAGCTTCAAAATGTTATATACTCATAAGACTCTTGTACAACAGGTTAGATTAAGAGGAAGGGGTTTACCCAGTCAACAACAAAGCTACCGGCGACCTGGCAATGCCGCTGGTCACCAGGGTCTGCTTTGCCACCCTGAGGAAGCCGGGCAGCAACGGAGCCACGATGCCTGGTGTTGTGTCTGCTGACCGCCACCAGGGGCCAGCGAACTCCCCAGAGCTTGACTCTGGAAGAACAATGAGGACTAGGATCCTAGTCCTTCCACTGGGGAACCAATGGGAACCGTGGCGGGAGATTCAAACCCACCAACGGGACCCAGGGGTGTGGCCCCAAGGATGTATATAGTTGGCCAGCCGGCCGTTAGTTTATCTCTCTTGTTGTGTACTAATAAAGCATGCATTGGACCATGCCAGTTTGCGTCCTTCATTCAGGCGGCTAAGCCCACTACACAATACTTGGCGTCATGACGTGGGCGGGGGGCAGAGCCGGCTTAGATAAACTGCCAGGCTCCACTCCTGCCCGTTGACAGTTGCTCCAACATGCTCGGCTTGGAGCATGATGGGAGAGCTCTTGACCTACCTTTGGGGCCTTGAGTGGGCGACGGCTGTGTGAAGTTCTCGGTGGCAGCGAGGGACCGGACAACCAGAGAAGCGTGCGGTGACGAGAAGCATTAGGCGGCAAGAAACTCGTGGTGGCGGCACAGCAGAAGCGGCCAGAGGTCTTCAGGAAGCAGCGCAGGCCCGAAATGGTTGTGATGCTCTCGGTGGGTCCTCCAAGGTTTGCAGCGAGGGGGCCACGTCGACAGATAAAGCGTCAGGCTGCGTCTGCAGCTAGAGCGGCTGGTCTGTGTCGGTGGGCCGCTCATTGGGGCTGTGTCGAGATGCGCGGCTGCCCCATCGCATATTTAAAAACAAACCACACACACATGAAGTGCCCCCCTTTTTGGGTTGGGGTGAATCTTTACTCGGCCCGGGGTGGGGGTGAGCATTCTTCACAGGTTTAATAGTGCATTTGTCTTTAAGGGGAAGCCCAGTGAGTGGCCAGGGCCTAGAGGATTGGCATTGGTTACGACAGGCTGTGGGAGGTGCCGGCTGGGAT
Organism: Gekko japonicus; assembly: GCF_001447785.1. Taxonomy (NCBI): domain Eukaryota; kingdom Metazoa; phylum Chordata; class Lepidosauria; order Squamata; family Gekkonidae; genus Gekko; species Gekko japonicus. The sequence continues at coordinate 699,622 of NW_015169196.1, forward strand.
GCGGCGGTGCAGCCACGGCAATAGGAATGCAGCAGTTGGCTTCCAGGGAGGTTCCAGTGGGGCAAGGGTTAGGCAGGACCCCTCAGAAGATCAGCATGGCTTGGGAGGCCAGATGGCTGTTCTGCCCACATTCTTGTGTGACTCACAAGAATGATAAATGTAAATCGAGAATATGATGTATACTGAAAACTTTAAATAAACTTTTTTTAAAAAAGGAGGAATGAAACTACTTCTAGACCTAGCAGCCCAGCCTTACTTATATATAGGTAAATAGGTGCCACTGGAGCAATTTTCACATTATGGCGAGTGTGCTTACAGCCTGCATGTAGGTGCATACATCGGATGGTAAGAAGGCGCCAATGCACATTTCTGTGTGTTTGTTCTGGTCTTTAGGATAGGAACCCAGTTTCTATTAAGAAATTAGAGGTACTGTGCACTCTTCAGGGCAAGGTTTTTTAGAATAAATAAATAAATAAATACCAAACAAGCAAACAAAATTAAATTATACAGGTTTTTAAAGTGACACCACGTTGTAACTTGGCAATATCACATATTAAAGCCGAACTCACCAGTTGGCTATGATGGTTCTTAGTGGTTATTACCGAAGCATTTCATATACTTAGAAGCATTTCAAATGCCTTATTGGGGTGGTCCCTTGACTTTTAAAACAATGGATGCCTCCCTGTTCAGGTTTGCTTGCAATAGTTGGAATAGTTCGTTAGGAATGCCAAGGCTCTAAGAGAATTGATCCAGATCTCCTTTAGTGCGGTTTCCACAGCTAGGCAATACAGGGGATCTGGGACCAGGTCAGAGATGCTCTCTTCCAGGCCTTAGTTTCCTATCTTTCGGGGTGCTGGGTTGCCAGAAGATCCGAAGGAAATGAGTCTTGTCTGTTTAATAGAGACTTAATGCGTGGAAATGTGCAGCTGTAGATTTTCATGGCATGGAGGTAAATAACATCACTGGATAATTAACATCCCTTTAAAGGGAGGGGGCTTCCTTTGCTACCCAGGACTATAAGTTGTTTCATCAACCCTATGAAAGTTGGGCAGTGTCTTGCAGATTGCAATGGTTGTGTAATTGCAAACATTGCTGTGTAAAGATAGTGAACTTTCTAAAACATTCTATGAAGGTCTTGGGAAAAGGTGGCTCGAGAGGACCAGAGGCAACCCATTTTCCTGGCAGTGAAAAAAGGGTCATTTTTGCAACCTGGGGTGTCGCTGCACTTCAACTTATGAAGACGGTTACTGCTTTGGGCGTGTGGATGGAACTCCACTGACTAGGTATCAGTTTACAGCGGTTAGCGCCCAGGCTTTGGGGTGAGTGGGCTTTTCATGGGGAGAAGTTTGGAACTCACTCTTCTTGGTTCAGTGCCGCTTCTACTGCAGCTGCCCTGGGCTATGGGCCCCCTTGCCGTGCAGTAGTGTCAGAGGGATCTTTCAGTTCAGGACCTTTGTCCGGTCACTGCACTCCTTTTTGAGGGGTGGTGTTTTGGATCAGTGAGCTAGGGTGGGCTTTCGCCTAGTGTTCAATAATGGAATTGCAATAGTTTAAGGTTATCAATGAAGTTTTTTATTTCAGGTGCTGCTGGCCGCAGGGCGAGATGAAGAGTCAGTGTTTGCGGCCACAGCATGGTCTTTTGGGCCACCCACTGGGTCAGGAGGACTCCATGGCCATGAAGCCCCTGGTGCGATGAGCTGAGATGCCCAGAGTGTGGATAGTTCGGCCGGCAAGGCCCTTGTGTGACAATCTGAGGCTGTCCTTGCGATGATATGAGCAAGGTGGCCTGGAGTGCAGATGTTCGGGTCAGCTATTCTGCTTCGCCATGAATGGCCAAGGCATGGTGCTATGAGTGGAGACTGACCTTGTGATGATAAGAGCAAGGTGGCCTGGAGTGCAGATAGTCTGGTCGGCTACTCTGCCTCGCCATGAGGGCAAGGCCCTGGTGTTACATGTGGAGGCTGACCTTGCGATGATAAGAACAAGGTGGCCCAGAGTGCAGATACTCTAGCTGGCTATTCTGACTCGCCATGAAGGGCATGGTCCTGGTGTTACAAGCAGAGGCTGACCTTGCGATGATAAGAGCAAGGTGGCCCAGTAGTGCGGATAGTGGGGTCGGTTGTTTTGCCTCGCCAGGTATAGCGCAATGTGGAGACCCCCACTAGGTGTAAAGCCACCCACCAGATGAAGATGGCCACGGAGGGTGGTGGAGTTCTAGGACCCGTATAGGGCTGATGGGGTGCACCTATCAAACAAGGACAATGGGCTAATTTTGCAGGACTTGTGGCAAGAGATTAGGTCAGCTTTGGGCTTTTAGTGGGGAGCAAAGACCAAAGCAGAGGCTTGGTCTTGGCTGTGGCAAGTTGGTACGGGCAAGAAACCGGAACTGGTGAGCACCTTATGGCATTTTTCCCATTAGGGAACAGGGGGTCATCAGGAACTGCCTTTGGATTTCTAAGGTCCAGGGTGGGGAACGGTGATCACCTCCTCTGGGAACCTCTTAGGGTATGCTCCTCTCTGCATGTTGGAAGGCTTCAGGGGTAGGCGATACTAGGTGGCAACCAGTTTGCTGGGCTGCTGGTCATGAGCCAGACCGATGGCTCAAGACCGGAGCTGGGTGACCCGCCCGAGAAAAGGGCAAGGAGGTTGGTCAGGGGAGTGACATCTGTCTTGCCTGTTCCGTGCTCACTTAGCTGGTCCCTTGCCACAATGTTATGTTAAATAGTTAATAAAGTGGCCCTTGTTTACTTCCAAACTGTTGTCTGTCTCGTTATTCCGACTAGGGGGGCAAACACTATCGTGGAACTGGTATCTGAACTGACTCTCTTCTACTCATAATCCATCATTTAAAGCTTGTATTTCTCTCAATAAAGTCAGGACCTGGGGTTTTAACAGATCCTCAGGTCACAAACTGAGTTTGTGATAAACAAAGCATTTTATTGGGAGGGTTTTTTAGCATGCTCTAGCAGCAAACTGAGTTGTGAACAGTAGGAAAATGTGACGTCTGCAATAGTAGCATGGCCTTGAAAGACGTCAATGAGAATTTCCACAACTAGTAACCAATAACTACACACCAAAAACAGTCTTCTGAAAAGGGCTTCAGATTAGGAATCCACTATTGAAGTTGGCTGAAAAGAAAACACATAGTAACTTATAGAATCTCTATACCAGAAAGCTGTGAACATATCATTTTCTCTAAAATGATTTTGAAAAATGTTCTAAAACTTGATAATGGTAATTTCAGAGAGAGATAATAAAGTAAAAATTATTTTAATCTCTATGAAATTAATATAGCCAAGATTTTCTTAAAAGTCAGCAGCATGACTTTTTTATCCACACAACAACCCTATGCGGTAGGTTAGGCTGAAAGTATGTGACTGGTCCAAAATCGCCCAGTGAGCTTCCACAGCAAGATAGGGAGCTAAACCTGGGTCTTGCAAACTGTATTCTGAAGCTCCAACCATTATACTGCACTGATTTTCATAGGGTGGCTGCTGTTGAACTGTAGTTAATGTTTCCAAACTGTAGCAAGCAGCCAGGCCTAGCTGAATGATGCAATTCAGGTGGTATCAAGTCACCCAGACGGTGCTGCTAGGCCTAGGTTTGCCACCCTTCAGGTGGGACCTAGAGATCCCTCAGAATTACAACTGAATGCCAGACAACAGAGGTCTGTCCTCCTGGAGAACATGGGTGGACTCTGTGGCACTATATCCAGCTGAAGCCTCTCCCCTCCCCAAACTCTGCACTCCTCAGACTTCACCACAGAATCTCCAGGAATTCCCAACCTGGAGTGGGCAATCCAAGTCCCAGGCCTGGCTCCAAACCCCTCCTATTTAGCCATTCATTCTGCAGGAGGATTGCAGCTCCAGTTCTGCTTTTGCTTCCTGTCCTCTCTCTCTGGCTATCAGCTAGTCTATCTCTCACTGTTGATGCAGTGGAGACTGGATTAGATCCCTGCAGCGGACATTTCAAAAGGTATGGGGGGGGGATGCAACCCTCACTGAGGTTTTTAAAAACTTTTTGGATTTTTCTGCAGGCCATGGAGTACCCTGAGTCTGTAGAAAAATCTATTGGGGGAGAGTATTCCCCCGATCTATGGAAATAAGTATCTACACATAGGGGACTGTTGGGAATTAGATATAGAGATATACATGTCTGAGGGAAGTCAGCATGGTTTGCATACACAAGAAATGTGAAGTTTGAACTGTCCCTAACAAAGAATCCCTCCTATGTTCCTAAGGGTCAGCTTAGCAACATGGCTGCCATGCAGAAGCTGCAGGAAATGCCTTTTTTTTTAAACTCAGCATGGGGGCTCTAACATTTGAGAGTTGCTTACCAGATAGATAGTCCTAACCTGGTAAGTTATCATGCCATTCCAGAGGCCAGCAGATCCTCTGAAGCAGAAACATGTAATTAAGTAAACAATCTATAGGGGCAGGCAGGGGCAGACTGGCTATTTAACTTGTAAGGCTATTTCCCTGTGAGTCACTGCCCTGGAAGAAGAAGAAGAAGAAGAAGAAGAAGAAGAAGAAGAAGAAGAAGAAGAAGAAGAAGAAGAAGAAGGGATTGGATTTATCCTCCACCCTTCACTACCCAAAGGAGTCTCAGACTGGCTTACAAACTCCTTTCCCTTCCCCTCCCCACAACAGACACCCTGTGAGGTAGGTGGGGCTGAGAGAGCTCTGACAGA
>NW_015169196.1:704321-716844 GCF_001447785.1 Gekko japonicus
TCTTTTTCAAGAACAGCTGTGCCAGAACTATGGCTTGCCCAAGGTCATCCAGCAGGTGCAAGTGGAGGAGTGGGGAATCAAACCCAGCCAGAAGGAAGCACAGCAAGGCCCCAGAAAATCTGGCTCAGACCCTCCTCAACAATGGCAGTTGGTGTCAGCTCGTAAATTCCCTCCTCCTGCACAGTTTCCAACTGGGGAGAGGTTGAAATGGCCAAGCTAATGCCCATTGTTCACCCCACTGTAGCACAGCAGGGTCCACTTAGCTTGGCTTGCCCCAGGGCTATTTTCAACTCCTAGTCTGCTCTTTGGGGCAGACAAATAGAGATGGCAAGGGGGATAGGGAGGCAGCAAATCTTAGGACTGGTATTGCTCTAGGAAACTAGGGGCTCATTCTGAGGGCAAAAAGCACATGTCCCTAATGTTACCTGACATGCTCCTGGGACAGCACTACTGGGGACCAAACTAGGCACAACTGGGGCATCCACTCATATTTATTTGTTCCTGTGACTACCCATTCCTATGTACTGCATGTTGAAAGCAGTTTTGTGTGTGTTTTACTGAAAGGGAGGGGGGAGCTAAACCTGTGTTCCATTGTTGGAAGCAGTGTTCTCACAGCCTTACTTTGATATAGAAAGGTAGCCCTTTGGCTTTTAGCCTGTAGCTCACAGCCCAGGCTAGGCTTACTATCTCCCATGTCCTGGTGGGGGATCCCCCAATTTCAGGGGCTTCTCCCCACAGTGGACCAGCTGGCTGGTGGGGAAAACCTCACCCCTAAAAAGGGATTTGTTGCATGGTCCCCAATGCAATGACATCACCCAGAAGTGACGTCATTGCACTGGGGATGTCATGTGGGGACACTGGTATTTAGGCAAACTCTATGGTTTGAGGGCAAAACCCCCATAGTCTAACCCAAATACCAGAGCATCCCTGTGTGATGACATCACTTCCAAGTGACAACACATCAAGGGCATCATGCAATGGCCCTGCCCACCCCTGGAAAGCCACCCCAATCCCCACCACCAGAACAATGAAGGGACCTAGCAACCCTAGCCCAGGCCTTCAGAGGAACCAGCTTATGAGTCCAGGAGCACCCAAGATGTAGTCTGATGGTGTGCTGCTGTTTGATTGTTCAGTGTATGTGCATAGTCTAGGGTTGCTAGCTCTAGGTTGAGGGTGGAGCCTGGGGTGGGATCTCAGCAGGGTATACTGCTATACAATCCACCTTCCTAAGCAGCCATTTTCTCCGGAGGAACTGATCTTGGTGGTCTGGGGACCAATTGTAATAGTGGGACATGTCTAGGTGCCACCTGAAGATTGGCATCCCTTTTCTGGTTTTAAGCCACTGGGTCCATTCAGGGATAAAAGTAGGCTACAGATCTCTCTATTTCTATCTCTAGTCATTATGGCTAATAGCCATTGATCTATATTCTGTGGATATTTCTGATCCCCTTTTAAAGCCAAGTAACTTCATCTTGTAGAATTGAGCTCCATATTTCCCCTACTGAACCTAACGGATACTGCGGCCTTCTTGCTAAGGGACATTGGGGTGTGTGGGATATGGGGCAGTACCATTCGCAATGGCATGACATCATTTATGGGAAAATCTCAAAGTGATTTCATATCTCTCTAGGAAAGCATAGAGTTTTCATAGATTCTTAGAGAGGCGCGATGTTGCTTCTGGGTTATTTCCAGAAGTGAAGCCATGGTGCTGGCCCAATAACATTTTTTAAAAAATAATTCTCCCCTGCCACTATGAGAGGCAGTGGGAAAAACAGCTGGAGGTGGGGGTCCCCTACCTCCAGCAGGAAGATGGCAGCCTTACTTCTTGCTGATTCATTTAACACATTAACATTTAGTGTACATTATGGGTTTGCTTTCCTTGTACTGGAGCCATTGGCCATCATATATTTCTGTATTTTCACATTTGAAGAAATACCACAGGCAAAATTCTTCTGTTTCCCTCTGGAAATTTCCCAATCTGACCTTCAGAAAAATATTTGAGCTAAAAACATTTTAACAGTGTCATTTCAAGTTGTGGGAGCATTAGTTTCAGATCAGTAACCTCCAAAATTCTCATCTTAGCAATGCAAATGAATCACTGCCAAAGCCGTTGGCATCAAAATATATTTGATGAAAAAGCTACAGAAGTGTGATCAGACTCACAAAGATGAAGAGAAACGGGAGAGCTTTGCAGAAAGACTTCTCCTAATGGTGGTGAAGGAGGAACTGAGGGGAAATGGTGCCGCTCTTCTCAACATGTTGATTTCAGTGGGAAACACCACATTGTGCACATTGTGCACTTGAGGAGAGGGGTGCCCTTTCCGACCTACAGAGCTATACTTCGTTCTCTGTGGCTGGCTTGTGCAAGCACAGTCCCAATGTAGGACTGCATGGAAGATCAAAGATGAACCAGTGTTCTTCTCTTTACTGCCAGTCTTTGCTGGCAGCCTACAGACTTGAAGTTAGGGTTGGCCCTAGTTTTTTTAAACATGAGTTTCATGAATATTTATGGAATCCTTCCTCCCAAGACTATCCTTTTCCCCATTCCCCCACTCAGCATGCCTACACATGGAACAGGCACTTTAATAATAGTGTGTGAGATGTATATGCACCTTACTGAGAGTTTACTGATATGCCAACATTCCACAGGTGAGGGGATGTGGTCCCCCCCCAAAAAAACCCTCTAGTCTTTTAATGCTTTATTATCTGATAGGCCATTTGTATTTAACTTTAATTGTGCTCCTACATAAGCCTTCATTTCCCCATAACTGATTGCTTAATAATATTCCCATTAACTTTGGAAATCATACAGTAATATCTATTTTTTTAAAAAAAATGAAGAAAACTGACTGTTCTTCCATTATGCACTTCCCATTGTCATTTTGGATGCTAGCCAAAATATTTTTTTCCAGTGTTGCTGATGAATTGAAAGTAAAACACACTCCTAAGTTACTGGAACAAAGATCACCAGCTCTGAATGGCTTGAGATAGGTAAACACAGCTGGGGTAGTGAGTCAATTAGTAGTAATGCAACCTGCTGCCACACAAGATTCTCCGATTCAGGTATGACCTCAGGTTTCCCAGCACTCCAGATGTTGGAAGCCTGCAGGGTTATTTTATGGAAATAATGATCCCAGTCCATGAGGATATGGAGTACCCTCTTTTCCCCTATTAGTTAAAAGACAGAGTCTGGAGCCATAAATTACTGCACCTTAATCCTACATTTGCTTACTTAGATGCAAATTTTATCAAAATCAATGGAACTTATTTTCAAATAACTGTAGTTAGGACTTATTTCCAAATAACTGCAGTACCATTTTCTGAATTATGCCAAGAAATAAATGCAGAGTAATTCCACTCAAAACCCACTGATATCAATGGATTCAGGGTCATCCCAGGGCAAAATTATACATATTCAAAATAGTACATAAATAAACAGGTCTGAAACGGTTTATACTATACCATTAACACACAATCAGAGTTTCATTAAGTGCTCACCTAAAGTAAATAATGGATTTGTGTTCACTTTTTAAAAATAGGATTCAAAGTGTGTGAAACCAAATCAAGTTAGAAGTCTGCTAGCTCAAAATACCAGACTGGACATGCTGAACACATTCTCATCTATATATATATAAAAGAAAGTCCCCTCACCGTAAAATCAATGTCCAGGCCAAAGCCCTGGACCTAGAAACACAGAATTCAGGGACAACACTTCTACCATGACATAGATGCTCACTAAGAAGAGATTTTTAGAATTTCAACCCCTAAGGGGTTCAAAAGGGGTAAAATGCGCTTCCCCCATTGCTTCCTATGTGGCTGCCAGGCTGCTGCCTCCTTGCACCCCCCACTCTCTGATTGGTCAGCTGCAGAGCTCAGTATTCTGAGGTTAAAAACGCGGGAGAGGACGTGGTCCCTGGCGATGTGGTGGGAAATGTCCACGGCATGCAGAGGGCAGTCTGGCAGGTCCTCCATCATCAGGATTTGGTGCGCAGGGGCCAGGGCTGGGTCGATTGATGGAAGTGGTTCATCTGGCCAGTGTTGGCTGCCAGGTTTTTAATGGTATTGAATGGAAAAATGAGTTTTCCCATTCTTTGCAGAGTTCAGATACATGTAAATAGATCCTGCAACTTGGTCTTTAGACATGTTTTGGGGATAAGGCGCTTATAAGAGAAACCAACAATGAGCTAACGTTAAAAGGCTGGTAATGAGAGCTGTACAACTTTATGCATACCAGAGTAACTTTATTACTTCTTTGACTCGTGATACAATATCTATACTTTCTTGAAAAAATAGTTCAGAAGTTCAGCATTGATGTGAATGTCCAAGGAAATTTTACAGCTAAGTAAATAAAGCTCACAGATAAAATATTTCTAAAGGAATTCTGCATTTAGGGGAAATGCATAAATAATTAAATTACAGAAATGCTCCAACAACCCTCTGTTCATTGCATTCCATCAATCCATTATTTTTTTCTCCCTGAGAATGCCCCAAACATTAAGGTCAAGTTCTATTCCCACATACTTTCTGTTGCTTGTACTGTATTTCTTATAGTGTGGAATCATATCAAACAAAATACTGTATGAGAAATCAGTATACAAGACAGACAAAACTAGTATGAAAAATGATCATTCCTTATATTGATGATAATTATTTCTGGTTTAATTTAACCTTCAAAAAGTTGAATCATTTATGTTACAATATACAAGAACTGCTGTGTGCATGAAGCAAGAGGGATAAGAAGAATATCCTACAGGGGGCATCGGAGGGGTTAAGTAGCTGGCATAGTCAGATTAAGGACTTCCTGGTATTTTTCAAATGATCCCCTCCTGCCTCCTGATTGGTTTGCTGGAGACTTCCTCCTCTCTTGAGTCCTCTTCCTCCCTGGTTGTTCATTACGCAGTTAGATGGTTAGAACTTTCTCTCTCTTCTCCTCTTTACACAGCTGTTTCTTTCCTAAATAACACTGTTTATTCTTTCAGCAATTTGAGCTCTGCTCCTGTTGCATATTTAAAACTGCCAACAATATATGACAAAATAGGAAACAAAAATTAACTACGGAAACATTTTTTCTTCCCATTTGATCGTTTAGTCTGTACAACACGCCATTCTGTTTCAGTCTAATTTGTTTTATTGCCTTGCTAGATTAGATCAAAGGTTTATCATACCCACATTTGCCTACAACAGTAGGTAGCCACAATGGCTCTGGAAACTTTACAAGCAAGGCAAAATGATGCCTTTCTTTTGCCCCCAGGATCTGATATTAAGAGTCATAACACCTCTTTCCATGGAGCTTTTATTTAACTACCATGCTAGTTTAGCTACCATGCTCTATTTAGCTACCATGACTATTAGCCATTGATTGGCCCATCAACAATTGTCTAGTCCTTCTTAAAAGATATCTAAACCGGTGGCTGCACTCATACCTTGAGGAGGAGGAGGAGAAGAGGAAGAGTAGTAGTAGTAGTAGTAGTAGTAGTAGTAGTAGTAGTAGTAGTAGTAGTAGTAGTAGTAGTAGTAGTAGTAGTAGTAGTAGTAGTAGTAGTAGTAGTAGTAGTAGTAGTAGTAGTAGTAGTAGTAGTAGTAGTAGTAGTAGTAGTAGTAGTAGTAGTAGTAGTAGTAGTAGTAGTAGTAGTAGTAGTAGTAGTAGTAGTAGTAGTAGTAGACGCAAGGTTACCCAGCTGGCTGCATGTCGAGGAGTGGGGAATTAAACTCAGTTCTCCAGATTAGAGTCCACCACTGTTAACCACTACACCAATTTGGCTGTGAAAATAATAATTTCCGAAGAGCAATGGGGATATCTGTCAGCTTCCAATCCTTTTAGTTTTTAGGAAAGTATGTCAAACTTGGTATGGTGCAGTAGTCACAGTGTTGGACTAGGATTTGCTAAGGAAGCTTACTGGGTTACCTTGGGCCAGTCACCCTCTCAGCCTAAACTACTTCACAAGGATGTTGTGAGGATAAAATAGAAGGTGGGAGGATAAGTCATTTTGGGTCTCATTGGAAGGAAAGTGGGGTATAAATCAATATATTCAATTTTAAAAGCAACCTTTAAATAGTGACACAAGGAGCAGTGTTATTTCCTTCCTTATGCTTATGCTTCCTTAAACATATGATTTTGTGGTTTCCAGTTAGAGTACCAGATTAGGTGGATTTGGTAGCAGATTTTATTAATCTGTAAAACTGGTTTTTAAACTACTGTTGCAAGCTGTTCTGAACATATATTTTATAATAAAATACATCAGGGTTGCCAGCCAATAGCTGGCCCTTGCTGGGAGATGGGGAAGGCAGGGATGGGGGCAGACACCAGCATTGCACATGATATATCACTACTGGGGAAAACCTGAAGTGACATCATGTCATATGTGATGCTGGCAATTTTTAAAGATTTTTCTCCTGCCACCCAGAGGAATAGTGGGGGGAAGATCAGGTTGCCAGGGAGGGGTTTCCTCTCATGGCAAGAAACCTGGCAACTCTGAAAAAACATACACAGAACTCCTGTTACTAAAGCCCTAGCCCTGATCCACCAACAGTAACTGTAGTAGTACAGAGGAAAATCTCAATGAGATTGAATTCCTAATTGTAGTCACTGATCCTATACAAGTCAATGGTGTGAAAGAACATCTTAGAACTTTTTAAAAACAGAAAAAATATTTCTGTGTAGTAAGAATGTTAGCATGAGCCTCCTTTTTGCTACTTGAAGGACAATATTCTGGACAAGCTAGGACCAAAGTTGGCATAGGGCAAGTCTAGCCCTCTCTCTGTGCATGATCAACACACCCGGATATGTCTCTTGGACCGCCACTCTGACTCCTTCAACCATCAAGCTCCAATAAAGCCAGCATGGAGCTGCCCTTGTATTAGGACAATGCCTTGATTTCAGCATCTCAAAAGAGTGGCGTTGAGGGAGCCGGAGACGGGCCGAGCTGATCGTCTGCGTGTGTGGGTGGAGCCGAATGGGCTGACGGAGAGGCGTCGACGGACGGAGCCGGGAAAGAACGAGGGGAAGCGAGCAGACCCGAAGAGCCGAAGACACGAGGAGACGAGCAAGGAAAGGAGGCAGGAAAGACGCTTAAAGAGGCAGGACAAGGACAAAGTACAACAAAGTATAACAAAGACAACGTTTGAACAGTGCATGAAGTGATAGTGCACAAAGAGTGTACACTATTTGGACAGATATAATCTACACCAAAGTGATTTAGGAGTGATACAAAAAGGACTAAGCTTGTTAAGATTATATGAAATTAAAATTCAGAGAGTAGAATATTGTAAGTGAAAGAGAGATCTAACAGGTGGGAGGAGGAAGATTTAAGAAACAATAGAAGTTAGAAACTAAGAAAGTAACGGGGAAGTAAGGTGAAGGAAATCTCTATACAATAATAAATACAATAAATACAATAAATATTTAAGGAAATAAATATAAATCACAAGAGTATAAAATCATACGAATGGCCACTGGAAGCAGTGGCGCATCGGGAATAAGGCGAGCCTCAATAAAATCACCTGGGCAAAGTAGTATACAAAGCCAACTGAAGATGACAACTACAACACAATTAAGTACTAAAGATATAAAAACAATAATGCAAGAATGTCTGGCGACTTTTGCAGAGACTACACTCCCACCTTTGATAAAGAAAGAGATAGACCCAATAAGACAGGATATGACGACAATGCAACACCAGATTCAAAATTTAACACAACAACTTACTAGAGAAACGGAGGAAATTAAAACGCAAATAAAGGATAACAAACAAGAAATACTCAAAATAGCTAATGCAAATACTGAATTGGGATATAAAATGAAGGAAATGGAAGCAGATGTTCAAGAAGTTATAACTCGAACAGAGGATATAGAAGGGGCCCTGATAGGGTTGGAAATGGATAAAGCTAATTTGATAATTAGATGCCAGAATGTGCCAGAGAACATAGGAGAAAAGCTAAAAGATGAGATGATCAAAAATATTGCAGAACAACTGAAAGTAGGAACTGAAGAGGAAATAGAGCAGGAATTAGATCAAGTTCATTCCTGTATTGTACTTCACACCTGCCCCTCTGGACTTTGCCCCTGATAGTGGAACCATCCCGGACCTGGTCTATTGTTTCCATTGTTCCTGTGATAGCCCAGCCATTAACAGAGCCAAGACTGTACAATTGCCCCATGCTTCGTTAACAAAGGTTTCCCTTCCTAAACCAGGAAGGTTTCTTTGTCTTATACCCCTTTTGAGCCATTATTGGCCATCCTGGTCCATTCAGGATCATTTTCCCTATTTTGCCCCACCACTCTGAAGGCACAATTTTCCTATAACTAGGCTCCCAACCCAGCCATATTTGGTTCAGTCTCTAGGGACGCATACTGGCTGGATCCCCCGTCTCTCTTGGGTCTTTAGAGACGTACTTGCTGGCTGAGCCATCTGCTCTTCACCATGGACTCTCCTCTTTGGAAGATAGCTCTTACCAGGGGTCGTTTCGTAGAAAAAGAGCTAGGGGAACTCATTAGCATAACTCATTAGCATATGCCACACCCCTGACATCACCGGAAGTGTGTCATAAGGCCACACCCCCTGACATCACCAGAAGTGTGTCATAAGGCCACACACCCCTCTTCTCCTGCCTCTTCCTGGCTGAATGAGGGCCAGAAGCGGGGCGGCTGGAAGCAGGTTGCGGGGCTTCGTCATGTGCCCCGCCCCCCGTACCTCACCTGGGAGAACTGCGATCCCCTGCGATCCCCCCCCTGAAATGACCTCTGGCTATTACCCTATCAACGCTTTATCCTCTTTCATCTCTGATCACTTAAGATCACCTCAACCCTTTCTTTCCTATCTCTTGGGTGTGTGATTTTTTAATTTAATTACTTGAATGTATTAGGGCTATTTTTCTTAATACATTTCATAAAAGATATTCCTGTCTGCCATCTGTTTAAGCTATGAGGGGATACTGACTCTGGTATAGATGGAGTTCGGTCCCTAGCTTGTGCACCCAGGGTCTTGCGGCTAACAAGAAGTGTTTTTCAGCGGGATCAGAATTATTCCATGCAAGCATGTTACTCATACTGTAGTAGTGCTGGTCACAATACTAAGATTAGAATTGGTGGTGGTGGTGGAAAGTGTCCTCAATTCACAGTTGATTTATGGTGACCTGTAGGGTTTTTAAGGCAAGTGGTTTGCCATTGCTTGCCTCTGTGTAGCAACCCAGAGATGAACTTTCCCGATCAAGCCATGGTCTTCCTTCCTTTGTTGTGTTCTCTATATTGCTGGGAGCAGCCATATATCAGGGAGCATGGTTGCCTCATTGTATGGAGGGTGGTCATCTCTGTTTGCCTGACACAGGAGTGTTATTGGCATGCCACTCTGTAATTAGTGGCTTGTTGTGGGATTGCTATGTATACTGGTGCAACTGTTATGCATTCTGAACCTTATTGAGGGATGATTCTTTCACATATGTGTCCTGTGCATAGTAGGCAAAGGATACTGACTAGCTGACATAGTAAGCAAAGGATACTGACTAGGGATGCCAGCACTGTACCAGTATCAGTGATGTACAAACATCACGGGTTTAGGATTGGACTGTATATTACCTAATGTGCATTGTTTTTGAAACATCTGTACTCAGGTCTGCCTCCTTAAAACTATGAAATTTATTTTTAGTAGATATTTTACCACCTTTTAATAACTTTTTATTTTTATATTTCCCTCAAAAACAATATAAATACAAATATAACACCAGTATTGCAACCATAACTGCAACAACCACACAAAAAAGAAAAAGAATAGAGTATTGAAAAAAGGTTAATAAAAGGCTAAACAAGTGTATTTCTTTGGAAGCTAATATTCAAACCTTATGTATTTTCTATATAGTCAAAAAAGGAACAATTTTTCTAAAAAGTAAAGTGGTTTCAACAGATGCAATCTGGTCAGAAATCTTTTTCATAGCCATGTTGTCCCATATTTTTTGATGTTACTGCTTTAATAAGGGAATAATATTGGTTTTCCAGTATTGTACAGATAAAGATTTAGCAGCAACAACCAGACTGAGATTAATTCTTTACCTAATTTAGAAATAGAAGGATGATCCCAGAGTTTTAATAAAATGAGTTCAGGTTGAGAGGGGACTTAATGGCCAGTAATATTTTTTATGTTGTCTAAAATCATTTTCCAAAAAGTTGGAATCTTTGGACTGGAACACCAGCAAAGAAAGTAGGAGCATCCGACTAGGATTTGGGAAACCCAGGTTTGAATCCCCACTCTGCCATGGAAGCTTGCTGGGTGACTTTGGGCCACTCACACTCTCAGCCTAACCTACCTCATAGGGTTGTTGTGAGGATAAAATGAAGGAGAGGAGAATGATGTAAGTTGCTTTGAGTCCCCATTTGGGAAGAAAAGTGGGACACAAAGTAAATAAATAAATTAAACAATTACAGTTGGTTAAGAACTAATGTTTACCAAAGGAATCCTGAGATAGTGGAAACAATGGAAATGTAGTGCATTGACATCAGGTTATGTGGGCTGCAAGTCTTAGTAAAGCTTGATAACTTAAAGGACCATATAGATTCCCACTGTGTTAGGGAGCTATTGCCTCCCATTCCCCACCCCCACTTGACAGGCAAGGGGGGAGAAAACCAGAAGTCACATAATCACATTATGCTACTGCTCTAGGATCCCCCCCCCACTTTATGATTTAACATTATCCCCCTCCCCTGTTCCCTGCTATAGATTGAAAGGCTGGTGGGGGGATTGGGGGCATGACTGTCCTCCCCATCATCTCCTGACATTTTCTAGATTTTTTGGCTTTTCATGGCATACATGAGGGCTACAAATTTCCTTTTAATAGAAACTATCATTCTGATTAAGTCACTAGTTTCTCTTCTGGGGAACAGACAGATTTCACAGTTCACAGACTGACCCACTCAAGGCCAGTTCTTCAGTCAGACTACAAGTGGCTTCTTGGGATAGCTCAATGGGGAAGGTGGTGACATACCAAAGGTCTTAATATTCTCCCGGTCATTGGCCATGTGGGAGGTGACGGGCAGCACTTCCTGACGGTGTGCTGCTGCAAACCTGGCTCAAGTGCTCTGGCAGGGCTTAGCATAGACCCTGTCACTGATGGCATGAAGAAGGCAATGGGTATGTTTTCCTTGGGGTGACAAAATACTATGAACAAGTCCCAGATCAGCTAACCCTTTGGTAATACATAGGACCTGGGACTAGCATTGTTAAAATTCTTAACTGGTATAAACCTTTGGCTATTTATAGCATAACTTTTAAAAAGTGAGTGGGTAACAAAAGACAGCATGATACACCAGAAGCTATAAAAGTAATTCAGTTTGCTTGGAGTCAGGTTTTAAAGCCAAAGTACTAGAATACTGCTAAATGTATTGCACTTTATCTTTTTCAAAGCAAAACAGGCATTCATCACACTGGAATAACAAAGCCGTAATCTGATATATGACAAATATTACCAGCTTAATGGCTGATGTCCATTACTGATGGGACCTGCTCTCTATTTAAAAAAGTTTGGCATTGAAGGATTACTGAACAAACAGAACACCTGAAAAAACTTGCATGCAAGAGTCTGTCATCAGGTGTGATCGAGGACATTACCTGAGAACGCTGGCTCTTATCTTAACTTGGAAACGGCTGCAATTGCCAGCAGTTCCAAACAAAGAGCTTCTGTCAAAAGAGGGGTGATACACTGAGCCTGTCAGGTGATGGTTTGACTTCCCAAGACCTCATTCCTCTTTATGGATCACCTGAGACCAAGCTGTGCACCAGCCTTCAACAGACAGGCAACATCACAAACTTATCAACAGAAAGCTATTCTCACCCCCTACAAACCCTGGAATCTTGTGGGAGCACAAAATACTATGTGTGTGTGTGTGTGTATTTCCCCTGCCCAAGAACCAGGTAAAATTATGTATAAACAATTATGGAATAACTTTTTATTTCCTCTGTAATATGATTAACTTATAATTAACGGCATCAAATACAAGGATACAATAGCATTGACATCTTCGGAATCAGTGATCTAAAGTAGACAGGAATGGGTAAATTTAACTCAGAAGACCATTATATCTACTACTGTGGCCAAGAATCCCGTAGAAAAAATAGTCTGGCCTTTATAGTCAACAAGAGAGTGCGAAAGGCAGTAATGTGATACAATCTCAAAAACGACAGAATGATCTCGGTTCAAATCCAAGGCAAACCATTCAACATCACAGTAATTCAAGTCTATGCCCTAACCACTGATGCAGAAGAGGCTGAAGTGGACCAGTTCTATGAAGACCTATAACAACTCCTGGAACTAACACCAAAAGAAGATGTCCTCCTCATCATAGGGGACTGGAATGCTAAAGTAGGAAGTCAAAAGGTAACCAGAATAACGGACAAGTTTAGCCTTGGAGAACAAAATGAAGCAGGGCAAAGGCTAACAGTTTTGTCAAGAGAAAACACTGATCATAGTGAACACCCTCTTCCAACAACCTAAGAGGCGACTCTACACATGGACATCACCAGATGGGCAACACCAAAAT
>NW_015169196.1:719761-721451 GCF_001447785.1 Gekko japonicus
CTGGCTCTCTCGCTCCAGGCTCTGCGGGGCCACCCCTCCGTTCCGCCCGCCCCCGAGCCAGACCCGTGCCACAGCTCACCCACCCTTCCCCTCCCCCCCGGGGGGGATGAGGTGGCAGCAGCGAAAGGGTTTCCAGGGCCCACCGGGAGGTTGGCATCTGCGCCTGCCTAGGGCGCAGAAGCATCTCGAGCTGGCCCTGGTCATGTGGTCCATGGGGTCGTGAAGAGTCGGATTCGACTGTGCAACTGAACAACATTAGCATAAGATCATAAATTCCCTCCCCTCACCAAATCCCACCCTCCCAAAGATTCAGCCCCAAATCTCCAAGAATTTCCCAACCTGCAATTGGGAACCCTGCCAAAATGACACCCCAAGTGCTGTCCCTAGGGACCAGGGGACCAGTGTGCTGTGAGAAGACAGAACTCATGAAAACACTTCCCCCTTGATGCACAATAACAATCAGTCTGATTCAGCCGTATAATGCTTTAAATTTCCAACTTTTTAATCACGCTGAAGACTTTGTATAGTCCCACTCATATCAATACAAATGCAGGGGTATGATATGACCCAAAAGCAGAATTAACTATATGATTTAATGGTTACCTGGAAACTACCAATTACATATGATGCCGTATTACTTTCCCATGAAATTGGAAGCTATGGTAGCCTTACAGAAACTGCAGAAAGGATACTAAGAAAATCCAGCTGCAATTGAGGATGCGGATTGAGAAAGCTACATGAAAACATTCAATCATAATGTTTGCTTCACATGTAATCAAGAGAATGTGAACAAGATAGGTTGACTTGGCAAGTAAGTTCGCCATGAAGCTCTCAGCATGCCTTGTTCAAACTCATGCTACTTTTTCTATACTCCGATATTATAAAAGTATGTGCAGACTATAGCTACGCGCTGCTTTTGTTCACATTACAATGAAAGATAAATGTTTGCAGTGAAAATACTGCAAGGAAACAAAGATTTTATCTCTCTTTGTGTACATTCAAGGGAAATCCTAATTCCTCCAGTCTGCAGCAGACACTACCTTATATGAGCTGTAAGGATTAGATCTCCCTTAGGGATGCCAGCCTCCAGGTGAGACCTGGGGATCCCCTGGAATTACAGCTCATTTTCAGTCTGCAGAGGTCAGTTACCCTGCAGAAAATGGATGCTTTGGAGGGTGGACTCTGTGGCATTGTACCCCACTGAGGTCCTCCCCAAGATCCATCCCCATATATCTCCAGGAGTTTCCCAACCTGGATCTAACAACCTACCCCTCCATCCCCCGGTGGTGGCCAGGGGGGACCTGGCAACCCTAACCATTTCCCCTACAGGAAACCATCAATTATGGTAAGTGGTGCAAACCTGTCAGAATTTATGAGCAATATTTCTACCAAAGCTGAAGGAACTATTTCCTGGTATGTGATTGCAGGCTTTGGGATTGCCAGTATTCCACCAAAGTTTGTCATGCTACACAGTGCACTGCCAGGTAGTATTTAATTTCTTCAACAACATTTGTTGGCACATGCAGAAGCATGCCAATCACGCGCACATTATCAGATAGGCAGTTCTGGACAAGAACCATTGCCCACACGAGGACTTCATGGGCTGGATCAAACAACTTCCTTTTTGCTAAGTGAGGAGTCTTGCTTATAGCAAGTCTCCTTCCACTGGAGCAGAACTCCTCACTTAGCA
>NW_015169196.1:721942-722980 GCF_001447785.1 Gekko japonicus
CTGAAAGTGGCTTTCAAAATTATCCATCTTGACATTAGCGTAAAGCTTTTTATTAAGACCAGCTAAAAGATCACAAAGTAATGAGCAAGTACTCCAGAAGACATCCAGCACTGTGAAATAGGGCTGGGAAACTTAAAAGCTTGCTCTGTACTCTATAACCGTTTAATTGGTCCTAATGAAAGTTATTACATTGCTGTTGCATTTGGATTGTGTTTTCTACGGATCCAGATGGCTACTTGAAAATTTTATATGTTTCAAAGGTTTGAGGAGCTGAAGCTGGCCAGCTGCACCCTTCTGAACAGAGGGACCCTCTCGTAAGTCTACTGAAGTCAGTGGCTTAGAAGGGTGTAACTATGCTTAGGACTGCACTGTATGTAGACTTTCAGTTTGTGTAGTTGTGCTGCTACACTGTGGCAAATGGATGCTGAATGAAAGCTCCAAGGGACAGCCACCATTTGAAGGAATGAATTCTTTCCTGACATAAAAAAAAAATTGTGTACAGCTTTTCCTTATGGACATTAGAGCACTTTTGGGAGAACACCAAAAATTATATCAGTGCAATTTTTTGAAATCTAAGTCCATGGCAAAACTTTAATGAGGTTTGCTAAAGAAGAGGCATTGTAGGTTTGATACCATGCCACAACTCATGCAATCACTTTATTGATCTCATTTAAACCCTACCATTCTCTCCAATAGGAACCCAATGCAGCTTATATTATTTTCCTCTCCTCCATTTTATCCCCAGAACGACCTTGTCAGATAGAACAAAGTTCAAGTCCAGGGGCACCTTCAAGATCAACAAAATGTTAGCAAAGTACAAGCTTTTGTGTCCATGCACACTTCTTCAGATACATTGAAATGGAAGTTACCAGTCCATACATATAGGTAGAGGGGGAGCAGCAAACTAGCATACAGCATGTTGAAGTTATTTGACAGATGAAAGGACCAAACTGGAATAAGATTTGAGAGAGTGACTGGTCCAAGCTTTCAAGGCAAAGTGGGTACTCTAATCTGGGTCTCTCAAATCCTAATCTGACA
>NW_015169196.1:722995-735321 GCF_001447785.1 Gekko japonicus
CACTCTTTCAACAGCACCACACCGGCTCTCATCCCACTGCTTTCCATGGGAACTTTAAGCATATGCCAGCATCTTGGCCCACTGACTCAATGGGACACCAAAGTGCCAATTTGGTGCCAGTTTGGTGTAGTGGTTATGAGTGTGGACTCTAATCTGGGATTACCCGGTTTGATTCCCCACTCCTCCACATGCAGCTGCTGGTGTGACCTCGGATCAGTCACAAGTTCTTTCAGAGCTGTTCTCGAAAAAGCAGTTCTCAAAAGAGCTCTCTCAGCCCCACCTACGTCACAGGGTTTCTGTTGTGGGGAGGGGAAAGGAAAGCCATTTGTAAACCACTTTGAGACTCTGAGTGAAGGGCAGGGTATAAATCCAGTCTCTTCCTCTTCTCTTCTTTTTCGTCTTGCCTATTGAGTTAATGGGACACCAAAGTGCCAGTTTGGCTGGACTATGACTTTTACAGTTTAATCAGAAATCTTAAGAAGACCTATCATATTTCTCCTCCGCAGCATAAATAATAAAGACAAAAAATAGAACATAGCAATATCCAGTAGCTCACTAACCATTGTGTTTGAATCTTGCCAAATTGCTTGCTTTTAGTTTTCTAGCCAAACTAAAGGTACACCCATAGAAATAAATTCTTTTTATACAAACACTGTTTATACTAACATAAAGGGGAATAATAATGTACAACGTGAATTCTCCATTTTATCTTTAGTAGTTCAAAGTAAATCCTGTAGAAAATCTATGATAGTCAAGGATTTATGACTAATTGGAGCCATATTTGGATATAGAAAAGAGCATGTCACTGTCTTTGCATTTAGACTAATAGCTACTTGGTGATCAATCATGTCAGTGTTCAAGCATCTAGTTCACCGGAGAGATATATCAGAATTATGCAAATATGATGGAAATTTATGTGATGGAAATTGCAAGCAGAAACATCACTTTGAGAAGTCTATTGAAAGATGAAAGATTAATAAAAATGCAGCAATCTTCGTTCTTAAATGAAGCTCTTAAAAAAAATAACATCTGCAGAAAACTCATGGAAAATCCGCTTCCTCTTGCAAAGCATTGTCTTCTAATATGATAACACTCCATTTGATTTTTTGATACATGAACACAATGTTGGGCTTTACTAAAATCATGTTTAAGAGAAAAAGATACAAGTAATGTAAGGTTCAGTGGCACACAAATTAACCGGAGACTGTAATCCTGTGCACACTTATCTAGGAGTAGACCCCACTGAACACAGCAAGGCTTGCATTTGAATGGGTTTTAAAAGCCACAGTGAAGAAAAAGGGGACTGCACCAAGGCAAAATGAAAAGGTCACTATGATTTTTAATGTCCAAATTAACAAACTATCTAAATTGTGAATTCTTTATAAATATGTAATATGTAGTACATGTTAATGTTGCTTTGGTTTTCTTAATAACATCATGCTCTGTGAAAATGTCCTGTGTTTTATCTATTTTTAAACTTATCTATCAAATTTCTATTTGTTATCACTTCATTAGATTCCCCCGACAAAGCTGCATGTGAAATGCATATGGGTTCTATTTTCCTCTCTGCACTAATTTGTTTCTTCATCTTTGTAAAAGCCAAACCAGTTTTTCAAAGGTTACTACGCACCTCCATTCACACAGCCTGATCCCATACATTAATCCTATCTAACTAGTAATTAAGATGCTTGGGGTACATACAGTTCCCCATTTTTTATTCTCACAACAACCCTGTGTGGTAGGCTAGACTGCCAGGTCTCCTAGATCCTGATGTGATGCTGTGCTGGCTCATGGCACTTGCAGAATAAGCCCCTCTGAATTCCAGGGGACTTTCTGGAAGTAAGTGTGTGTAGAATTGCAGATTTTTAGCCTGACCCTATGCAACTGAGTGATAAATTCAGTGGAACTCCTACCCTTAGTTAATACTGCTATTTATTATAGATAAACTACACAGAAACTAATAACAGAAAAATAATACATTTAATCAGTGGAAATAAAGATTTTTAAAAATTAAAACATGGAAATCAGGAGATAATTTCGCCTTGCTACTCCTAATGCTTCAAATGACCCCCTGAATATTATTTCTCTCATCTCATCTTTCTATCCCTCAGAGTTTTTCAGGAGAAGGATTTCTTCCCCAAAGCCTCCCTTCCCTTCCTTCCTTCCTTCCTTCTGTTTAAATCCTCTGTCAGTAACTTAGCACTATGTATCCTTCCCTGCACTGATATATAATCCTAAAGTGTGGGTATTTAAAGTTATTTATTTTTGGATTAATTAATGCAAACGAAATACTACCATCTGGTTCAGTTTTCACAATCATTAAACAGGGCTGCACTTACTTATAACTGTTTTTCATTGAACATCTTCTGTGCAGGCACACAGCAGGACTGTGTTTGTGCAGGCCAGCCATACAGAAGAATTTCCTAGTTTTAGAGCACTAGAATAGTGCCCACAATGAGCAAAGTGGCATTTTCCTGCTAAAACTGTCATGTACTATGGAGAAAAAGTATCCCCTTCCCTCAGTTCTCCTGACACATCTGAAGCTCCACAAGAATAACCAGAAGAATAACCAGCTCGCAGCAGGGCAAGAATGCATGCCTGCACAGAAGACACCTGATGAACAACAGGTACAGATATGTGCAACCCGATTCTCTTCTTCAGTCTTCTGTGCAGTACCACAGTGGGAACCTAACAAGCTACTCACTGAGGAGATGGAAGTCAGGCTCTCAGTCAAAGAATGCAATCCATCCTTTTTCACTGCTGACTCCTGTCTTGAATTTATGTCCACAGAGTAATGACATATAAAAATGGTGGATGAAACCCATGTGGCTGCTCCACAGATGTCAAGCAGACTTCCCCCCAGAAAAAGCCTGCTGAGGGGCAAGGGATTCTGGGGTATTCCCATGGGAACCCCGAAAATAACGGCCCTCCTGAGGACAAGGGTTTGTGCCCCTTGTATATTCAAGCTGCCCCCAGCTCCCAAAAAGGCTAGCAGGTTTTAACTGGACTGATTCGGGTTTGGAAATCAGAAACTGCCCAAAACTGTTTTCTCAGCTGTGTGATGTGGGTGATTGGAAATGAGGCATTGGTCGGTTATGGGGGTGGATGTGAGAAGGTGTAATGAGGCCAGGCTGAGCTGTACAGAGGGGAAGCAGATCATGGGGAGAATGAGGTATGGAGGAAAGTCGGCTCTGGGCAGGAAGCAGGGTGGAGTGGTTATAGAGGGACCAGGGCTTTAAGGCTAGGCTGCTTTAACTGACTCCGGAAGCAGATGGAGGTTTCATAATTAAAATGGAACCAGGAGATGATCTT
Source organism: Gekko japonicus (assembly GCF_001447785.1). NCBI lineage: Eukaryota > Metazoa > Chordata > Lepidosauria > Squamata > Gekkonidae > Gekko > Gekko japonicus. The sequence continues at coordinate 726,308 of NW_015169196.1, forward strand.
AGGGTCATCTTGGAAGAGGCTTGGAAAGAACCCAGTGATGCTCTCTCTTCTTGGTGCTTGGGGGGACAACTGTGGGATGGCTTTTGGAGTTCTGGCTCCACTGGTGGACCTCCCAATGGCACCTGGGTTTGGGCCATTGTGTGACACAGATTGTTGGACTGGATAGACCATTAGCCTGATCCAACATGGTTTCTCTTATGTTCTTATGTTGTAAGAAGCTTGAGGTCTAGTAGAAAGTGCCAGTATGTGGTATGGCCAAGACACTCCAGCTTGCTGGTAACACAGGTTGATGGTGCTAACAATCCATCTAAGGAACATCTGAGTAGAAACTGCTTTGCCCTTATTGGGAGCTGAACAGCAAAAAAAACCCCCAATAATTTACAGATACACAAAACAGACTGAAACCTCTTTGGGGGGGGGAGGAACCTGAGATTTTAAAATTTGGGCTCAGTCAGAGGCCAGAAATGCTCTGTCTGATGCAGAATCTAACACAGCAGCAATAAACTGAATGCACTGGGTGGGATGAAAAATGGATCCACCCTCCAATTAACTGCTAACCCCTATCTCTGGACAGTGTCCCAGATCAAGTTAAGTGAGCTGTTAATTCAAGTTCTGAAGATGCTACTACAAGCCAGTAGTCTAAATAGGGATATAGGGAACAACACTGAGAGGTTAAAAATTATATTAGTCATGCATTTAGTAAAAAATTGTGGAGTTGCAACCAAGCTGAAAGGCAAAACAGTATTCTGAAAAACCAGATGCCCACATTTAAAACGGAAATATTTCCTGCAGTATAGATGGATGCAAATATGAAAATATGCATATTGTAAATCAAGAACAACAAGCCATGTATTTATTTCCAACATTAACAACAGCAGATAAGGAAACTATAGAAAATGTCTCAACTTTCAAGAACTTGTTAAGATCATGTAAATCTAGGATTGGCCTGCTTGGACCATTCTTCTTGCTAACAAAGAAATATCTGGAGTAAATGCCATAACCAGCCCCATGGTGGGGGAACAACTGTACAATTTGTTTATGGAGGAGGCCAGGGAGGGTTGTCAGGTCCCTCTGGGCAGCAGACAGGGGATTATGGGTGAGCTCACCAAGAGGGGGGAGTTTCTTCACATGTTCCAGCAATGTGCCCATGTGACTTCCAATGTGACTCGGAAGTGACGTAGGCATGTTGGGGATGTTGGGGTGATGCTTTGGGGGTTTTTGGCAAAAACTCTATGGTAGAATAAGCTTCTATCATAGAGTTTTTGCCCAAAAACCAGAGCTTGTCCCTGATGTGCCTATGTCACTTCCAGGTCATGTTGAAGTCATATAGGCATGTCGCTGAAATGGTGAGCGTTCCTCCTTCATTTGGGGCATAATTCCCCCCACTAGCCAGCTGATTTGTGGCAGAGAGGTGGTGTCTGGCAGTGGGGGACACCTGCTCCCACCCAGGGGTCTGACATCCCTAAGGCCAAACAAATACTGGTGCAACTCAGTAGGAGAACTAAGAACAAGGGCATAAAGAGGATGACAAGAGGGGAATATTTGAAACTCCAACAAGTAGCCCAATTGGCTAACCAATAAAACCCAACTATCAGAAAGTGGCAGCTTGCCATTGTGGAAGATAGGGAGGTCATCTGTCTAGGCTTCTTCATTGAAGAAGGCTCTGATAAACTCCTATGAGAGGCAACTGGAACTGGTGATCTAGACTGGTGCTGAAGAAGATCCAAGATTGTAAATGATGGAACCAAAGCTCAGGATCCTGCCCGAGACGAACACCCCAGTGTGGCAGATGATTTTGCTGCCGGGGGTTTGAAGCCAGAGAGTTGACAAAGGTGGCAAGTAGAAATGTTGTGGCAAAGAAGACGCAAAGAATGTTCACCACACTGACTACAATTTTTAAACAAAGACTTCTGTGACTTTTTAAAAAACTCTGAGATCTGTAGCAATGGACTGATGTTTTGCCTCAAAACTGTACAAAAAACAGAACATTATGTTAGAAGGAGATCCTCTCAGTGAAGAGAGAACTGAGAGAAGGGGGCATTCTTCCACATCACATGAGGATTTTGGTATGAAAAGGCACCTCACATGCTGTTAGGAAGAAACACCTTCCTAGTGTTCTAAAGCTAGAAAATTCTTCTCCATAGCTGCTCTGTGCATGTGCAGTAGCCATGTGGGACTGCACAGAAAATTGAAGACAAAATATGGATTATCACTAGCACTGTGTCTCTTGAGACATAATCACATATATTTGGGGCAGCCACAAAAATCTGTGGGGACCATCACAGAGGAGGCTGAGAGCATTTGCCCTTATGCTCCACCAGATTCCCCCCTCCCTTTTTGGCCCCGAATGATAGTGTGTGTCCATGAGATAACTTTCTGCTGTAGGATCTGGTATTACACAATGAATTTTCCTGGTGTTTAAGCCTGAACTTGCGTTGCAAGAATCAGCCTCTGCTTAACACTGTAAGCTCTTTACATCCAGATAAGCATCCTAAAAGTTGGTGGCCCTGAAAATATAATAAATAATACTGGAAATAAAGAAACATGATGTCATGGTCTTAGTGCAAGCAAATAACAGGCTTTACTTCCAAAAATAATAAGAAGAGGCTGGTTAAACTGGATATAAAATAGTCCCCCCTCACACAAACAGAATTAATTCTGTTAAACATAACTTTACAAGCACATACATGTGGTATTATTTGAACTGCATCAAACTTCAGGAGAAATCAGCTCACCTTTCAATGCTTAGATTGTTGCTTATCATTACATATTTGCTTACTGAAACCTAAAGGAATGGCTTAGCTTTGCATTCAGTGAACATTTTACTTTGTCTGCCAGGTATTTCCTGTGCACATCCCCATCAAAATCTCCTGGTTCTTTTAACTAATGTCTGTGAAGAAAATCCTGGCATAATTATAGTCCGTAGCTTCATAAGCAGCCATTTTCTTCAGAAAACTGGTTTAGCTGTGTTGACAATCACGTTTTACAATGATTCTTTCCAGATGAAATGATACTTTTTCAAATAATGTAATAAAAATGTAAAGTCAGCTGTTTTGAAGACATAAAAGTGATTTATGAGACATGTTCTGTGTTCAGTGGGGTTTTTTTTCTTGACACAATGGAAGTTTTCTTTTATGGGAGAAGTTAATTATTAACAGCAATCAAAACCACAAATTACAGAAAAATACGTTGTTGCTCATTCTTAAAAGCAACACCACCACCGCATCCAAAATGAATTCTGGGTTAAATTATTTATTTCTGTTTGAATGAAATTTGGAAAACAAAAAGCTGAATACTGAGCCAGTTTATATGGATTTATTTTTGCCAAAGTAGTTAACATAGTCAATGACATCATTGTTAGGTGTCAGAATTATCACTTCCTTGAGATGTAACTGGGCACTGCAGAGCTGAGAGTTATTATTTGAGCTCTTTGCAGCTCATACAACTTCGAAATGCTTTGGCTTCATTTTGAGATGTTTTCTGCATACACCCTCCCAAGAGACAGAAACATATTTTTTCCTTTAAATGAAAATGTAAGGTCTGCAAAAACTGTTTGAACCAGCAGAGAGACACAGAAATATTAATCCAGAAGGAATAAGAATCCATAGATGCTAGTGCAATTGTGATGCTCCCATCCTTTTCATTGGGACTTGTGGAGAAGTATCTTGTGGACTGAGTGCTTTGTGTTTACGGTACTGACCGAAAATGTCACAAAAACCTCTGCTAGAGAAGGGGAAATCCCCCCATTCATTTCAATTTACATTTGTGTTGACTCAGCTGTGAAGCAAAGCATCTCACATCATCCATAGCTCTCATTCAATCTGATACCATGTCGCTGGCTGTGGATTCACCTTCCATAATTCTCTTATAGTTGTGGTCAGTTAACAGTGCTGAAGAAACCTCTGTTTTATTATGTGAGAAATGCTAAATTGCTACAAAGAGAGACAGTGGAAGTCAAGCCTGCCTGGAAGTCACATCTGGAATGGAAGTTCTACATCTAATCCCAGATGCGTTGGAGCAAGCTGCAGGCAATTAACAGCAGCACCTTGTTTGTTGTTACAACTATGTGTTCCAAGGCTAAGCCTTAGCATCAGGATTTGGAGTTGATCCACAGTAAGCTCTGTATGGACCTCAAGACTATTAAAATGCAAAACATCTACATATTCATTGTCTATATCCTAAAATCCAAAGATCAACCAAGTGTGACCTTCGGAATTCATTCTCCAACCACCATATATAGACCTCAAAGGCACAAGGCAAACCTCCTAACCATGCCACAGTTGTGGATCTTCTTCCTACAGGATTGCCATGATCTGGTTATTATTATTATATGACCATCAATGGGCATGGTGGATAACCAACTCCTTCCAGAAGGTTTTCCACTGGATCCAACCCACTGTCTTTCTATAAATGCATCTAGTGCTTTACAAATGCCATATGTGGATGCAAGGAAACACATGAAAACAGGGAATGGGGTCAAGTATGCTGGCCCTGGCCACACACATTCACTACAAGCAAAGCATAGAGCCTAAATATGTACACATTCATATACAAAGGTTCTAGTCTGGTAATCAGGAGCAGAATTATTGCACGCTATCCTCAAAACAACACGATGAGATATGTTAGGCTGTGAGAGACCGGCCTACTCATGGCCATCCAGCAAGTTTCATTCCTGAGCAGGGATTTCAACCTGTGAAGCCACCTCTAATTATAATAATTTTAGTCAAGAAACAAACATCCTGGAGTGTTCATTTTTTCAAACAAAACAAAACAAATACTAGCAAGGCAATCTCTGTCTTTTGTAACATAAGATCCTAGCTACAAGTAGAGATATATACACTTTTTTTGGGGGGGGGGAATGATTATGACGTATATAAACAGAGCAGTGATGAACCAAAGTACCAATGCAGAAAAACAACAAGTTCATGGCTTCATTTTGCAAAAGAAAGCCTCCCCCAGTTCTTTGTCTTCTTCCTTCCCAACATCCGCAGATAGGGCATTATATGGAGAAATGGACCATGTGAATTCTGCAGCAGTTCTCATGATCACGATGGCTCCATAAAGTACTGTTGTGATTGTGACTATGATTATTTATTTATTTTATTAATTTAATTTCTATCCTGCCCTTCCTGCGAACAGGCTCAGGGCACGTTACAACACAACTGCGTGCTGCCAGGTTAGGATTGTTCGTGGCTGGCCCACACACTTATTAATATGATCCTAAGGAAGGTAACTGGGGTTGCGGTGGCTCAGTGGTTAAGACACTGAACTGCAGACAGGAAGGTTGGTAGTTTGGCAGTTCGAGACCCGGGTGCCGCAAGATGGAGTGAGATCCCGTCTCTGGTCCAAGCTCCTGTCAACCTAGCAGTTCGAAAGCAAGAAATTGTAAGTAGATAAATAGGTACCGCTTTGGTGGGAAGGTACCAGCGTTCCATGTGCCTCGGCATCTAGTCATGCTGGCCACATGACCATGGAGACGTCTTTGGACAGCGCTGGCACTTTGGCTTGGAAACGGAGCTGAGCACTGCCCCCTAGAGTCGGATTCAACTGGCTTTCTAGCAAGGGAAACCTTTACCTTTAAGGAAGGTAACTAGGAATCATATGATGACAACAACCAGCTGACACATATGTGCAATAGCCTGTCTTTCCTCTCTATTCAAGTTATTAGATGGCAAAGCTGTGCTCTTGAACAAGCCCCATTCATTTCAGAATAGATTACATGGGAGGCATTCCTAATGAATTGCAACCTGCCCCCTCCCAATCGTAAGTACTGCAGCTACATATTTTTTTAAGCAAATGAAAAGTACAACAGAAGTTCCCCTCTTAAACTAACTAACCAGTAAGGGCTCCAGGAGATGATATGCGAGAAATCAGTGATCAGCTCTCCAGATGTCTGTAGGCAGTCATGTGGGGAGCCTCATTTAGGCCACTTTCCCACAAGCGTTGCTCAGCACTCACTCTTCCCTTTTGCCCCGATGGTACGTGTCAATTTCACACAAGCTGTTGCACAGCCTCATTTTGTGAGTTTAGCACGATTTCCCCCACGTCTACTCAATCCTCAAAAACCAGGATTGAGTAGACGCGGCGAAAATCATGCAAAACTGCGGGGCAAAATGCGGCAACACAGCAGCTTGTGTGAAATTCACGTACCATCGGGGCAAAAGGGAAGAGCGAGTATGGAGCAGCGCTTGTGGGAAATCGGTCTTAGTTTAAGGTTGCAATCAGCTCCAGGGCAGCAGTTTATAACTCTTCCCTTGTGCCACTGCTCAGATAGATATCACTGCCCCCTAATCAACTATTATTCATTGTTTTTATGTACCAGGACTCAGTAAAATGGTATGTGTATAATTTTTATTCATGTGAAGTAAGCATTAAATCTCCTTGACTCTTCAGCATGGTTCTGACTCATGTGGGATTGCTTCTTTTGAAGACATCGACAAATTGTATAATGGATCTCCAGCATTTTGCCTAGATCAGGGGTCCCCAACATAGCACCTGTGGACACCACAGTGCCCGCTAAGGCTTTTCCTGATGTCCATCAAATATTTTTGGAAAGTGGGTGGGGCCAGGTGGGACTTTCCCCCCAGCAGGGCTTCTGATTGGTCACCGGTGATCTGATTGGCTATGTAGATATTTTTAAAAAGTTGTTTCAGCAACAGCGGTTACTGTAGCACAAGAATCTTCACTGCATGACTGAAGGTAAGCTGTGTGTATGCAAGAAAATATTTTAAAACAGCATGTTCATATTAAAAGGCATCCTGTTTTGCACAGCTTCTGCCTGTAATTATGAAGAGTTACTGTTAGGCTTATGCATGACCTCACTCTCTGACATTTTGTGGTTGACTCCGCCTCTTCTGGCAGCTATGTTGTGGGTAGCTCTGATTCTTGTGGCAGCCATTCTCTGGCTCTATCCACTACCCTGTTTAAGGCTGCCAGCTCTGGGCTGAGAAATACCAAGATATCTGGGGGCTGGAGCCTGACGAGAGTGGGGGGAGGGGAAGGGAGAAGGGAGATACTTCAGCAAGGTATAGTGCCACAGAGTCCACCTTCCAAAGCAGTAGGGTTGCCAGACCTCCCGGTTCCGTGGGGAGTTCTCAATTTGGGGGGGCTCCTTCCTGCAACCAGCCAGCTGGCAGGCAGGGGGAAGCCCCACCCCCAAGAGCGACCACCCAGCCTCCCCCCACCTCTTTCCAACAATGTTTAAAGAGTCCGTTTAAACTATTGGTTCAGAACCTATCTAAAGCAGCCTTTTCCTGCCTTCTCCTGGTCTTCCCTGGGATCAGGGAGGGAGGTGGAGGTGGAGGTGGAGAGGGATCCCCACAGCCAATCACAGCCATGCATTTGCAAAATGCAAATGCGTGTGCACCCTTGTAAGGCTAGTGTTGCTGCTGTGCTACTGTGTGGTGGGTGCTGCTTGCCTCTGGCTTCAGGCCTTCAGCTGCTGCTGCTCTGTGCCTGCATTGGCCTGCCTGGCTGCGTGGATCGTGGTGGACTCTACATGTGGATCATGGTGGACTCACTGCATAGCCAATGGGAGAGCTGGAAATGGCCAATACGTCAAGAAAATTATATATATATATACCTGTTCATTCTCACGTGGAGATGAATGATTATCCACCATTATAAATATCTATGGTGTTTTACATGGTATTTTCCCATCTGGGCTTCTTTCTGTATGGGCTTTTATGTGTATGGGCTTTTTTCCATGTGGGCTTATTTCCATGTGGGCATTTTTCCACATGGCCTTTTTTCCTGTGAGTATTTATGACCGTGGAGGTTTTTTTCTGTGAGCTTTTTTCCGATCACCCTTTGGTCTACTTCTTGAAGGTAGATTTCCAGGGGGGTGCTGAGTAATTTCTTTTCTGAAAAGGGGGCGATAGGCAAAATAAGTGAGAACCTCTGGTTTAAACACTGCTGGAGAGAGGCAGGGCTGCGTACCTGCACTCCAAGCCCTGTATTCATTGCTTGTGGATCGTGGTGGACTCTACATGTGGATCGTGGTGGACTCATTGCTTGGAGCACAGGTGCACATGGCCTCTTCTTCACCTCTTCCCAACAGTGTTTAAAGAGACCCTTTAAACGCTGTTGGGGGCTGCCGCTCCCCAACATGATGTCTGTATGACATCATCACATGGGGATGTCCCCATCACAGTTCCCTCTAAGCTGTGCTAGGGGGTACTGGTGCACAACATGTCAGAGGGCTGCTCAGAGCATTTTAGCTTCAACTCACAACAGTTTTTCTCTTCCACAGGAAACAATGAAGGATGGGGTTACCTCCTTTTGGGGCCCATAGAATTGAGCCCATAGAATTGGAAACTGGGGGGAGGGGCTTGAGGAGAGGCACCAGCAGCTATGCTGCAAATCTGGTGCCTCTACTCAAAAAACAGCACTCCTGGAGCCCCAAATATCCCCACATCAATTTTCTATTATAGCCTATGGGGCTCATTGACTATAATGGTCCCCATAGGCTATAATTATCCAGAATCATCAAATTTTTTGCACACACCTATTATGCTTTTCAGTATGATTTGTAAGCTGCCTTGAGTCACAGGGAAAAGTGGGATATAAATATTTGAATAAATTAGTTTGGGCAGGTAAATAACTTTTAAGCAACTTCCTGTTTATTAGGTTAGGCAGGGTTCTGACAGTGATTGTTCCACCTCTGTTATGCTTGACTTGTAATGCTGGTTGTCATATTTCACTATATAACCCAAAGTAGACTGCAAGGCCAAGCTGCTGCAGCGCGCTGGCTCTTCCCTTTGCCCCAATCGTATGTGTTAATTTCACACTAAGTGCTGCGCGGCTGCATTTTGCCCCACAGCTTCGCCCGATTTCCCCCACCTATATTCAATCCTGTTTTTTGAGGATTGAGTAGAGGCGGGGAAAATTGGGCGAAGCTGCAGAGCAAAATGCAGCCGCACAGCACTTAGTGTGAAATTGACACGTATGATCGGGGCAAAGGGAAGAGCGAGCGCGCTGCAGCAGCTTGTGGGAAATCGGTTCAAGAGTTTTTT